>NW_027468222.1:0-27764 GCF_965363235.1 Mytilus galloprovincialis | reverse complement strand
TGACCTATAAGTGCTTTCAAATACCTAAAAATTGTACAATTTGTCCTCTTTTAAGGTAATTTTATGATTTTAAATAAGATAAAGGGAAAAGTTTTAGAAATTTACCCCAAAAATGAGACAGACTTGAAGTTTTTCACTATGATCCAGCATTTAATTTTAAATCACTTTTTGTCGCGTTTCAACATCAACTGCTAACCTTCATAAAATCTTTGTTACTGAACCAATTTTAAAAACTAAGGTACCATTTTCATCGTAACAGCTAGTAGAACACAGAAAATATAATAAAAATTGAGGCAGGAGGGGAAAAATTTCACCTTAAGGTAGCACTCCACAGTTAGGTGTGTAGTTTCGCATTTTGGCCCCTGTGGATTTTTCAAATATGAGAGCTAGTGTGCAATAAAATTAATTTTTGGATAGCTGAGTATTAAAATAGCCTTTGTATTGGGTTTATATGAACATCAAGGTTATGTAATGTATGTAATATAGGCTGTTTTCTGTATGACAGTCCGTATTTGCATGTCCCTACCATACATTGGTCCGGCAATTATTGTAATGTTTTTTTCCAACTTTTTATCGCACGAACTTTGTGATTGGATTTTATGAAAAAATGAGGCGAAAGACACCCATTTTTTATTTGATCATTAGGAAGATTTATGAAAACAGTTTCTAAAAAGGTATCACTCAAAGGCATTGAAATTCTAGTTTGATCCAAATTTTGGGGGGGATATGTGACATGTTCACCCCCCTTTTTGCAATATTTTATGGTAAATAAATGCAGAATGTTGCCATGGATACACATAAAAGGAATTAATTTTCACCCTTTTAACTTTTGAAAATCAAATCTATGGAAGTTACTGATTACATGCATATGCACATGTACAACACAAACAGTTAGGTTAATGTATTAGAAATCCAGGAATAGGGGATGATAAAACATTTTGTGGCTCATTTTTAATTTTATTTTCTAACTGTGGAGTGCTACCTTATGGCACATCAGAAAGCACAGAAATGCATTTTTTAAGATAAAATTTACCACAAATCTTTAGTCTTTTATGTTCTTGTTTTAGTTCTGAAGGTAAAAAATCTGCTAGGAATGCAATTTATGTTTATTTTATTGTTTACTGTCCTTAGCAACCAAATATACACATTTTGACACTTAGACATGTTGCGGTCTTAAATTTGTACTCCATTAGCTTCGCCCTTGTAACCAAAGATTGCGCTTTATATGATATCCTCAGAATGTATCGCTATATATTTTTGAACACGAATAAGTCAAATAAACATTTTTAGCATGATTTTATATTATAATTTGGCATTAATTAAATTTAATGATGCCAGTACTGTTAGAATTTTATACCCTGCTTGAGAGCTTTTAAACCAAGGTTAGGTATGCTATTTACAGCAAATTTGACCTATAAGTGCTTTCAAATACCTAAAAATTGTACAATTTGTCCTCTTTTAAGGTAATTTTATGATTTTAAATAAGATAAAGGGAAAAGTTTTAGAAATTTACCCCAAAAATGAGACAGACTTGAAGTTTTTCACTATGATCCAGCATTTAATTTTAAATCACTTTTTGTCGCGTTTCAACATCAACTGCTAACCTTCATAAAATCTTTGTTACTGAACCAATTTTAAAAACTAAGGTACCATTTTCATCGTAACAGCTAGTAGAACACAGAAAATATAATAAAAATTGAGGCAGGAGGGGAAAAATTTCACCTTAAGGTAGCACTCCACAGTTAGGTGTGTAGTTTCGCATTTTGGCCCCTGTGGATTTTTCAAATATGAGAGCTAGTGTGCAATAAAATTAATTTTTGGATAGCTGAGTATTAAAATAGCCTTTGTATTGGGTTTATATGAACATCAAGGTTATGTAATGTATGTAATATAGGCTGTTTTCTGTATGACAGTCCGTATTTGCATGTCCCTACCATACATTGGTCCGGCAATTATTGTAATGTTTTTTTCCAACTTTTTATCGCACGAACTTTGTGATTGGATTTTATGAAAAAATGAGGCGAAAGACACCCATTTTTTATTTGATCATTAGGAAGATTTATGAAAACAGTTTCTAAAAAGGTATCACTCAAAGGCATTGAAATTCTAGTTTGATCCAAATTTTGGGGGGGATATGTGACATGTTCACCCCCCTTTTTGCAATATTTTATGGTAAATAAATGCAGAATGTTGCCATGGATACACATAAAAGGAATTAATTTTCACCCTTTTAACTTTTGAAAATCAAATCTATGGAAGTTACTGATTACATGCATATGCACATGTACAACACAAACAGTTAGGTTAATGTATTAGAAATCCAGGAATAGGGGATGATAAAACATTTTGTGGCTCATTTTTAATTTTATTTTCTAACTGTGGAGTGCTACCTTATGGCACATCAGAAAGCACAGAAATGCATTTTTTAAGATAAAATTTACCACAAATCTTTAGTCTTTTATGTTCTTGTTTTAGTTCTGAAGGTAAAAAATCTGCTAGGAATGCAATTTATGTTTATTTTATTGTTTACTGTCCTTAGCAACCAAATATACACATTTTGACACTTAGACATGTTGCGGTCTTAAATTTGTACTCCATTAGCTTCGCCCTTGTAACCAAAGATTGCGCTTTATATGATATCCTCAGAATGTATCGCTATATATTTTTGAACACGAATAAGTCAAATAAACATTTTTAGCATGATTTTATATTATAATTTGGCATTAATTAAATTTAATGATGCCAGTACTGTTAGAATTTTATACCCTGCTTGAGAGCTTTTAAACCAAGGTTAGGTATGCTATTTACAGCAAATTTGACCTATAAGTGCTTTCAAATACCTAAAAATTGTACAATTTGTCCTCTTTTAAGGTAATTTTATGATTTTAAATAAGATAAAGGGAAAAGTTTTAGAAATTTACCCCAAAAATGAGACAGACTTGAAGTTTTTCACTATGATCCAGCATTTAATTTTAAATCACTTTTTGTCGCGTTTCAACATCAACTGCTAACCTTCATAAAATCTTTGTTACTGAACCAATTTTAAAAACTAAGGTACCATTTTCATCGTAACAGCTAGTAGAACACAGAAAATATAATAAAAATTGAGGCAGGAGGGGAAAAATTTCACCTTAAGGTAGCACTCCACAGTTAGGTGTGTAGTTTCGCATTTTGGCCCCTGTGGATTTTTCAAATATGAGAGCTAGTGTGCAATAAAATTAATTTTTGGATAGCTGAGTATTAAAATAGCCTTTGTATTGGGTTTATATGAACATCAAGGTTATGTAATGTATGTAATATAGGCTGTTTTCTGTATGACAGTCCGTATTTGCATGTCCCTACCATACATTGGTCCGGCAATTATTGTAATGTTTTTTTCCAACTTTTTATCGCACGAACTTTGTGATTGGATTTTATGAAAAAATGAGGCGAAAGACACCCATTTTTTATTTGATCATTAGGAAGATTTATGAAAACAGTTTCTAAAAAGGTATCACTCAAAGGCATTGAAATTCTAGTTTGATCCAAATTTTGGGGGGGATATGTGACATGTTCACCCCCCTTTTTGCAATATTTTATGGTAAATAAATGCAGAATGTTGCCATGGATACACATAAAAGGAATTAATTTTCACCCTTTTAACTTTTGAAAATCAAATCTATGGAAGTTACTGATTACATGCATATGCACATGTACAACACAAACAGTTAGGTTAATGTATTAGAAATCCAGGAATAGGGGATGATAAAACATTTTGTGGCTCATTTTTAATTTTATTTTCTAACTGTGGAGTGCTACCTTATGGCACATCAGAAAGCACAGAAATGCATTTTTTAAGATAAAATTTACCACAAATCTTTAGTCTTTTATGTTCTTGTTTTAGTTCTGAAGGTAAAAAATCTGCTAGGAATGCAATTTATGTTTATTTTATTGTTTACTGTCCTTAGCAACCAAATATACACATTTTGACACTTAGACATGTTGCGGTCTTAAATTTGTACTCCATTAGCTTCGCCCTTGTAACCAAAGATTGCGCTTTATATGATATCCTCAGAATGTATCGCTATATATTTTTGAACACGAATAAGTCAAATAAACATTTTTAGCATGATTTTATATTATAATTTGGCATTAATTAAATTTAATGATGCCAGTACTGTTAGAATTTTATACCCTGCTTGAGAGCTTTTAAACCAAGGTTAGGTATGCTATTTACAGCAAATTTGACCTATAAGTGCTTTCAAATACCTAAAAATTGTACAATTTGTCCTCTTTTAAGGTAATTTTATGATTTTAAATAAGATAAAGGGAAAAGTTTTAGAAATTTACCCCAAAAATGAGACAGACTTGAAGTTTTTCACTATGATCCAGCATTTAATTTTAAATCACTTTTTGTCGCGTTTCAACATCAACTGCTAACCTTCATAAAATCTTTGTTACTGAACCAATTTTAAAAACTAAGGTACCATTTTCATCGTAACAGCTAGTAGAACACAGAAAATATAATAAAAATTGAGGCAGGAGGGGAAAAATTTCACCTTAAGGTAGCACTCCACAGTTAGGTGTGTAGTTTCGCATTTTGGCCCCTGTGGATTTTTCAAATATGAGAGCTAGTGTGCAATAAAATTAATTTTTGGATAGCTGAGTATTAAAATAGCCTTTGTATTGGGTTTATATGAACATCAAGGTTATGTAATGTATGTAATATAGGCTGTTTTCTGTATGACAGTCCGTATTTGCATGTCCCTACCATACATTGGTCCGGCAATTATTGTAATGTTTTTTTCCAACTTTTTATCGCACGAACTTTGTGATTGGATTTTATGAAAAAATGAGGCGAAAGACACCCATTTTTTATTTGATCATTAGGAAGATTTATGAAAACAGTTTCTAAAAAGGTATCACTCAAAGGCATTGAAATTCTAGTTTGATCCAAATTTTGGGGGGGATATGTGACATGTTCACCCCCCTTTTTGCAATATTTTATGGTAAATAAATGCAGAATGTTGCCATGGATACACATAAAAGGAATTAATTTTCACCCTTTTAACTTTTGAAAATCAAATCTATGGAAGTTACTGATTACATGCATATGCACATGTACAACACAAACAGTTAGGTTAATGTATTAGAAATCCAGGAATAGGGGATGATAAAACATTTTGTGGCTCATTTTTAATTTTATTTTCTAACTGTGGAGTGCTACCTTATGGCACATCAGAAAGCACAGAAATGCATTTTTTAAGATAAAATTTACCACAAATCTTTAGTCTTTTATGTTCTTGTTTTAGTTCTGAAGGTAAAAAATCTGCTAGGAATGCAATTTATGTTTATTTTATTGTTTACTGTCCTTAGCAACCAAATATACACATTTTGACACTTAGACATGTTGCGGTCTTAAATTTGTACTCCATTAGCTTCGCCCTTGTAACCAAAGATTGCGCTTTATATGATATCCTCAGAATGTATCGCTATATATTTTTGAACACGAATAAGTCAAATAAACATTTTTAGCATGATTTTATATTATAATTTGGCATTAATTAAATTTAATGATGCCAGTACTGTTAGAATTTTATACCCTGCTTGAGAGCTTTTAAACCAAGGTTAGGTATGCTATTTACAGCAAATTTGACCTATAAGTGCTTTCAAATACCTAAAAATTGTACAATTTGTCCTCTTTTAAGGTAATTTTATGATTTTAAATAAGATAAAGGGAAAAGTTTTAGAAATTTACCCCAAAAATGAGACAGACTTGAAGTTTTTCACTATGATCCAGCATTTAATTTTAAATCACTTTTTGTCGCGTTTCAACATCAACTGCTAACCTTCATAAAATCTTTGTTACTGAACCAATTTTAAAAACTAAGGTACCATTTTCATCGTAACAGCTAGTAGAACACAGAAAATATAATAAAAATTGAGGCAGGAGGGGAAAAATTTCACCTTAAGGTAGCACTCCACAGTTAGGTGTGTAGTTTCGCATTTTGGCCCCTGTGGATTTTTCAAATATGAGAGCTAGTGTGCAATAAAATTAATTTTTGGATAGCTGAGTATTAAAATAGCCTTTGTATTGGGTTTATATGAACATCAAGGTTATGTAATGTATGTAATATAGGCTGTTTTCTGTATGACAGTCCGTATTTGCATGTCCCTACCATACATTGGTCCGGCAATTATTGTAATGTTTTTTTCCAACTTTTTATCGCACGAACTTTGTGATTGGATTTTATGAAAAAATGAGGCGAAAGACACCCATTTTTTATTTGATCATTAGGAAGATTTATGAAAACAGTTTCTAAAAAGGTATCACTCAAAGGCATTGAAATTCTAGTTTGATCCAAATTTTGGGGGGGATATGTGACATGTTCACCCCCCTTTTTGCAATATTTTATGGTAAATAAATGCAGAATGTTGCCATGGATACACATAAAAGGAATTAATTTTCACCCTTTTAACTTTTGAAAATCAAATCTATGGAAGTTACTGATTACATGCATATGCACATGTACAACACAAACAGTTAGGTTAATGTATTAGAAATCCAGGAATAGGGGATGATAAAACATTTTGTGGCTCATTTTTAATTTTATTTTCTAACTGTGGAGTGCTACCTTATGGCACATCAGAAAGCACAGAAATGCATTTTTTAAGATAAAATTTACCACAAATCTTTAGTCTTTTATGTTCTTGTTTTAGTTCTGAAGGTAAAAAATCTGCTAGGAATGCAATTTATGTTTATTTTATTGTTTACTGTCCTTAGCAACCAAATATACACATTTTGACACTTAGACATGTTGCGGTCTTAAATTTGTACTCCATTAGCTTCGCCCTTGTAACCAAAGATTGCGCTTTATATGATATCCTCAGAATGTATCGCTATATATTTTTGAACACGAATAAGTCAAATAAACATTTTTAGCATGATTTTATATTATAATTTGGCATTAATTAAATTTAATGATGCCAGTACTGTTAGAATTTTATACCCTGCTTGAGAGCTTTTAAACCAAGGTTAGGTATGCTATTTACAGCAAATTTGACCTATAAGTGCTTTCAAATACCTAAAAATTGTACAATTTGTCCTCTTTTAAGGTAATTTTATGATTTTAAATAAGATAAAGGGAAAAGTTTTAGAAATTTACCCCAAAAATGAGACAGACTTGAAGTTTTTCACTATGATCCAGCATTTAATTTTAAATCACTTTTTGTCGCGTTTCAACATCAACTGCTAACCTTCATAAAATCTTTGTTACTGAACCAATTTTAAAAACTAAGGTACCATTTTCATCGTAACAGCTAGTAGAACACAGAAAATATAATAAAAATTGAGGCAGGAGGGGAAAAATTTCACCTTAAGGTAGCACTCCACAGTTAGGTGTGTAGTTTCGCATTTTGGCCCCTGTGGATTTTTCAAATATGAGAGCTAGTGTGCAATAAAATTAATTTTTGGATAGCTGAGTATTAAAATAGCCTTTGTATTGGGTTTATATGAACATCAAGGTTATGTAATGTATGTAATATAGGCTGTTTTCTGTATGACAGTCCGTATTTGCATGTCCCTACCATACATTGGTCCGGCAATTATTGTAATGTTTTTTTCCAACTTTTTATCGCACGAACTTTGTGATTGGATTTTATGAAAAAATGAGGCGAAAGACACCCATTTTTTATTTGATCATTAGGAAGATTTATGAAAACAGTTTCTAAAAAGGTATCACTCAAAGGCATTGAAATTCTAGTTTGATCCAAATTTTGGGGGGGATATGTGACATGTTCA
This sequence comes from Mytilus galloprovincialis, assembly GCF_965363235.1. Taxonomy (NCBI): domain Eukaryota; kingdom Metazoa; phylum Mollusca; class Bivalvia; order Mytilida; family Mytilidae; genus Mytilus; species Mytilus galloprovincialis. The sequence continues at coordinate 19,984 of NW_027468222.1, read as the reverse complement.
CCCCCCTTTTTGCAATATTTTATGGTAAATAAATGCAGAATGTTGCCATGGATACACATAAAAGGAATTAATTTTCACCCTTTTAACTTTTGAAAATCAAATCTATGGAAGTTACTGATTACATGCATATGCACATGTACAACACAAACAGTTAGGTTAATGTATTAGAAATCCAGGAATAGGGGATGATAAAACATTTTGTGGCTCATTTTTAATTTTATTTTCTAACTGTGGAGTGCTACCTTATGGCACATCAGAAAGCACAGAAATGCATTTTTTAAGATAAAATTTACCACAAATCTTTAGTCTTTTATGTTCTTGTTTTAGTTCTGAAGGTAAAAAATCTGCTAGGAATGCAATTTATGTTTATTTTATTGTTTACTGTCCTTAGCAACCAAATATACACATTTTGACACTTAGACATGTTGCGGTCTTAAATTTGTACTCCATTAGCTTCGCCCTTGTAACCAAAGATTGCGCTTTATATGATATCCTCAGAATGTATCGCTATATATTTTTGAACACGAATAAGTCAAATAAACATTTTTAGCATGATTTTATATTATAATTTGGCATTAATTAAATTTAATGATGCCAGTACTGTTAGAATTTTATACCCTGCTTGAGAGCTTTTAAACCAAGGTTAGGTATGCTATTTACAGCAAATTTGACCTATAAGTGCTTTCAAATACCTAAAAATTGTACAATTTGTCCTCTTTTAAGGTAATTTTATGATTTTAAATAAGATAAAGGGAAAAGTTTTAGAAATTTACCCCAAAAATGAGACAGACTTGAAGTTTTTCACTATGATCCAGCATTTAATTTTAAATCACTTTTTGTCGCGTTTCAACATCAACTGCTAACCTTCATAAAATCTTTGTTACTGAACCAATTTTAAAAACTAAGGTACCATTTTCATCGTAACAGCTAGTAGAACACAGAAAATATAATAAAAATTGAGGCAGGAGGGGAAAAATTTCACCTTAAGGTAGCACTCCACAGTTAGGTGTGTAGTTTCGCATTTTGGCCCCTGTGGATTTTTCAAATATGAGAGCTAGTGTGCAATAAAATTAATTTTTGGATAGCTGAGTATTAAAATAGCCTTTGTATTGGGTTTATATGAACATCAAGGTTATGTAATGTATGTAATATAGGCTGTTTTCTGTATGACAGTCCGTATTTGCATGTCCCTACCATACATTGGTCCGGCAATTATTGTAATGTTTTTTTCCAACTTTTTATCGCACGAACTTTGTGATTGGATTTTATGAAAAAATGAGGCGAAAGACACCCATTTTTTATTTGATCATTAGGAAGATTTATGAAAACAGTTTCTAAAAAGGTATCACTCAAAGGCATTGAAATTCTAGTTTGATCCAAATTTTGGGGGGGATATGTGACATGTTCACCCCCCTTTTTGCAATATTTTATGGTAAATAAATGCAGAATGTTGCCATGGATACACATAAAAGGAATTAATTTTCACCCTTTTAACTTTTGAAAATCAAATCTATGGAAGTTACTGATTACATGCATATGCACATGTACAACACAAACAGTTAGGTTAATGTATTAGAAATCCAGGAATAGGGGATGATAAAACATTTTGTGGCTCATTTTTAATTTTATTTTCTAACTGTGGAGTGCTACCTTATGGCACATCAGAAAGCACAGAAATGCATTTTTTAAGATAAAATTTACCACAAATCTTTAGTCTTTTATGTTCTTGTTTTAGTTCTGAAGGTAAAAAATCTGCTAGGAATGCAATTTATGTTTATTTTATTGTTTACTGTCCTTAGCAACCAAATATACACATTTTGACACTTAGACATGTTGCGGTCTTAAATTTGTACTCCATTAGCTTCGCCCTTGTAACCAAAGATTGCGCTTTATATGATATCCTCAGAATGTATCGCTATATATTTTTGAACACGAATAAGTCAAATAAACATTTTTAGCATGATTTTATATTATAATTTGGCATTAATTAAATTTAATGATGCCAGTACTGTTAGAATTTTATACCCTGCTTGAGAGCTTTTAAACCAAGGTTAGGTATGCTATTTACAGCAAATTTGACCTATAAGTGCTTTCAAATACCTAAAAATTGTACAATTTGTCCTCTTTTAAGGTAATTTTATGATTTTAAATAAGATAAAGGGAAAAGTTTTAGAAATTTACCCCAAAAATGAGACAGACTTGAAGTTTTTCACTATGATCCAGCATTTAATTTTAAATCACTTTTTGTCGCGTTTCAACATCAACTGCTAACCTTCATAAAATCTTTGTTACTGAACCAATTTTAAAAACTAAGGTACCATTTTCATCGTAACAGCTAGTAGAACACAGAAAATATAATAAAAATTGAGGCAGGAGGGGAAAAATTTCACCTTAAGGTAGCACTCCACAGTTAGGTGTGTAGTTTCGCATTTTGGCCCCTGTGGATTTTTCAAATATGAGAGCTAGTGTGCAATAAAATTAATTTTTGGATAGCTGAGTATTAAAATAGCCTTTGTATTGGGTTTATATGAACATCAAGGTTATGTAATGTATGTAATATAGGCTGTTTTCTGTATGACAGTCCGTATTTGCATGTCCCTACCATACATTGGTCCGGCAATTATTGTAATGTTTTTTTCCAACTTTTTATCGCACGAACTTTGTGATTGGATTTTATGAAAAAATGAGGCGAAAGACACCCATTTTTTATTTGATCATTAGGAAGATTTATGAAAACAGTTTCTAAAAAGGTATCACTCAAAGGCATTGAAATTCTAGTTTGATCCAAATTTTGGGGGGGATATGTGACATGTTCACCCCCCTTTTTGCAATATTTTATGGTAAATAAATGCAGAATGTTGCCATGGATACACATAAAAGGAATTAATTTTCACCCTTTTAACTTTTGAAAATCAAATCTATGGAAGTTACTGATTACATGCATATGCACATGTACAACACAAACAGTTAGGTTAATGTATTAGAAATCCAGGAATAGGGGATGATAAAACATTTTGTGGCTCATTTTTAATTTTATTTTCTAACTGTGGAGTGCTACCTTATGGCACATCAGAAAGCACAGAAATGCATTTTTTAAGATAAAATTTACCACAAATCTTTAGTCTTTTATGTTCTTGTTTTAGTTCTGAAGGTAAAAAATCTGCTAGGAATGCAATTTATGTTTATTTTATTGTTTACTGTCCTTAGCAACCAAATATACACATTTTGACACTTAGACATGTTGCGGTCTTAAATTTGTACTCCATTAGCTTCGCCCTTGTAACCAAAGATTGCGCTTTATATGATATCCTCAGAATGTATCGCTATATATTTTTGAACACGAATAAGTCAAATAAACATTTTTAGCATGATTTTATATTATAATTTGGCATTAATTAAATTTAATGATGCCAGTACTGTTAGAATTTTATACCCTGCTTGAGAGCTTTTAAACCAAGGTTAGGTATGCTATTTACAGCAAATTTGACCTATAAGTGCTTTCAAATACCTAAAAATTGTACAATTTGTCCTCTTTTAAGGTAATTTTATGATTTTAAATAAGATAAAGGGAAAAGTTTTAGAAATTTACCCCAAAAATGAGACAGACTTGAAGTTTTTCACTATGATCCAGCATTTAATTTTAAATCACTTTTTGTCGCGTTTCAACATCAACTGCTAACCTTCATAAAATCTTTGTTACTGAACCAATTTTAAAAACTAAGGTACCATTTTCATCGTAACAGCTAGTAGAACACAGAAAATATAATAAAAATTGAGGCAGGAGGGGAAAAATTTCACCTTAAGGTAGCACTCCACAGTTAGGTGTGTAGTTTCGCATTTTGGCCCCTGTGGATTTTTCAAATATGAGAGCTAGTGTGCAATAAAATTAATTTTTGGATAGCTGAGTATTAAAATAGCCTTTGTATTGGGTTTATATGAACATCAAGGTTATGTAATGTATGTAATATAGGCTGTTTTCTGTATGACAGTCCGTATTTGCATGTCCCTACCATACATTGGTCCGGCAATTATTGTAATGTTTTTTTCCAACTTTTTATCGCACGAACTTTGTGATTGGATTTTATGAAAAAATGAGGCGAAAGACACCCATTTTTTATTTGATCATTAGGAAGATTTATGAAAACAGTTTCTAAAAAGGTATCACTCAAAGGCATTGAAATTCTAGTTTGATCCAAATTTTGGGGGGGATATGTGACATGTTCACCCCCCTTTTTGCAATATTTTATGGTAAATAAATGCAGAATGTTGCCATGGATACACATAAAAGGAATTAATTTTCACCCTTTTAACTTTTGAAAATCAAATCTATGGAAGTTACTGATTACATGCATATGCACATGTACAACACAAACAGTTAGGTTAATGTATTAGAAATCCAGGAATAGGGGATGATAAAACATTTTGTGGCTCATTTTTAATTTTATTTTCTAACTGTGGAGTGCTACCTTATGGCACATCAGAAAGCACAGAAATGCATTTTTTAAGATAAAATTTACCACAAATCTTTAGTCTTTTATGTTCTTGTTTTAGTTCTGAAGGTAAAAAATCTGCTAGGAATGCAATTTATGTTTATTTTATTGTTTACTGTCCTTAGCAACCAAATATACACATTTTGACACTTAGACATGTTGCGGTCTTAAATTTGTACTCCATTAGCTTCGCCCTTGTAACCAAAGATTGCGCTTTATATGATATCCTCAGAATGTATCGCTATATATTTTTGAACACGAATAAGTCAAATAAACATTTTTAGCATGATTTTATATTATAATTTGGCATTAATTAAATTTAATGATGCCAGTACTGTTAGAATTTTATACCCTGCTTGAGAGCTTTTAAACCAAGGTTAGGTATGCTATTTACAGCAAATTTGACCTATAAGTGCTTTCAAATACCTAAAAATTGTACAATTTGTCCTCTTTTAAGGTAATTTTATGATTTTAAATAAGATAAAGGGAAAAGTTTTAGAAATTTACCCCAAAAATGAGACAGACTTGAAGTTTTTCACTATGATCCAGCATTTAATTTTAAATCACTTTTTGTCGCGTTTCAACATCAACTGCTAACCTTCATAAAATCTTTGTTACTGAACCAATTTTAAAAACTAAGGTACCATTTTCATCGTAACAGCTAGTAGAACACAGAAAATATAATAAAAATTGAGGCAGGAGGGGAAAAATTTCACCTTAAGGTAGCACTCCACAGTTAGGTGTGTAGTTTCGCATTTTGGCCCCTGTGGATTTTTCAAATATGAGAGCTAGTGTGCAATAAAATTAATTTTTGGATAGCTGAGTATTAAAATAGCCTTTGTATTGGGTTTATATGAACATCAAGGTTATGTAATGTATGTAATATAGGCTGTTTTCTGTATGACAGTCCGTATTTGCATGTCCCTACCATACATTGGTCCGGCAATTATTGTAATGTTTTTTTCCAACTTTTTATCGCACGAACTTTGTGATTGGATTTTATGAAAAAATGAGGCGAAAGACACCCATTTTTTATTTGATCATTAGGAAGATTTATGAAAACAGTTTCTAAAAAGGTATCACTCAAAGGCATTGAAATTCTAGTTTGATCCAAATTTTGGGGGGGATATGTGACATGTTCACCCCCCTTTTTGCAATATTTTATGGTAAATAAATGCAGAATGTTGCCATGGATACACATAAAAGGAATTAATTTTCACCCTTTTAACTTTTGAAAATCAAATCTATGGAAGTTACTGATTACATGCATATGCACATGTACAACACAAACAGTTAGGTTAATGTATTAGAAATCCAGGAATAGGGGATGATAAAACATTTTGTGGCTCATTTTTAATTTTATTTTCTAACTGTGGAGTGCTACCTTATGGCACATCAGAAAGCACAGAAATGCATTTTTTAAGATAAAATTTACCACAAATCTTTAGTCTTTTATGTTCTTGTTTTAGTTCTGAAGGTAAAAAATCTGCTAGGAATGCAATTTATGTTTATTTTATTGTTTACTGTCCTTAGCAACCAAATATACACATTTTGACACTTAGACATGTTGCGGTCTTAAATTTGTACTCCATTAGCTTCGCCCTTGTAACCAAAGATTGCGCTTTATATGATATCCTCAGAATGTATCGCTATATATTTTTGAACACGAATAAGTCAAATAAACATTTTTAGCATGATTTTATATTATAATTTGGCATTAATTAAATTTAATGATGCCAGTACTGTTAGAATTTTATACCCTGCTTGAGAGCTTTTAAACCAAGGTTAGGTATGCTATTTACAGCAAATTTGACCTATAAGTGCTTTCAAATACCTAAAAATTGTACAATTTGTCCTCTTTTAAGGTAATTTTATGATTTTAAATAAGATAAAGGGAAAAGTTTTAGAAATTTACCCCAAAAATGAGACAGACTTGAAGTTTTTCACTATGATCCAGCATTTAATTTTAAATCACTTTTTGTCGCGTTTCAACATCAACTGCTAACCTTCATAAAATCTTTGTTACTGAACCAATTTTAAAAACTAAGGTACCATTTTCATCGTAACAGCTAGTAGAACACAGAAAATATAATAAAAATTGAGGCAGGAGGGGAAAAATTTCACCTTAAGGTAGCACTCCACAGTTAGGTGTGTAGTTTCGCATTTTGGCCCCTGTGGATTTTTCAAATATGAGAGCTAGTGTGCAATAAAATTAATTTTTGGATAGCTGAGTATTAAAATAGCCTTTGTATTGGGTTTATATGAACATCAAGGTTATGTAATGTATGTAATATAGGCTGTTTTCTGTATGACAGTCCGTATTTGCATGTCCCTACCATACATTGGTCCGGCAATTATTGTAATGTTTTTTTCCAACTTTTTATCGCACGAACTTTGTGATTGGATTTTATGAAAAAATGAGGCGAAAGACACCCATTTTTTATTTGATCATTAGGAAGATTTATGAAAACAGTTTCTAAAAAGGTATCACTCAAAGGCATTGAAATTCTAGTTTGATCCAAATTTTGGGGGGGATATGTGACATGTTCACCCCCCTTTTTGCAATATTTTATGGTAAATAAATGCAGAATGTTGCCATGGATACACATAAAAGGAATTAATTTTCACCCTTTTAACTTTTGAAAATCAAATCTATGGAAGTTACTGATTACATGCATATGCACATGTACAACACAAACAGTTAGGTTAATGTATTAGAAATCCAGGAATAGGGGATGATAAAACATTTTGTGGCTCATTTTTAATTTTATTTTCTAACTGTGGAGTGCTACCTTATGGCACATCAGAAAGCACAGAAATGCATTTTTTAAGATAAAATTTACCACAAATCTTTAGTCTTTTATGTTCTTGTTTTAGTTCTGAAGGTAAAAAATCTGCTAGGAATGCAATTTATGTTTATTTTATTGTTTACTGTCCTTAGCAACCAAATATACACATTTTGACACTTAGACATGTTGCGGTCTTAAATTTGTACTCCATTAGCTTCGCCCTTGTAACCAAAGATTGCGCTTTATATGATATCCTCAGAATGTATCGCTATATATTTTTGAACACGAATAAGTCAAATAAACATTTTTAGCATGATTTTATATTATAATTTGGCATTAATTAAATTTAATGATGCCAGTACTGTTAGAATTTTATACCCTGCTTGAGAGCTTTTAAACCAAGGTTAGGTATGCTATTTACAGCAAATTTGACCTATAAGTGCTTTCAAATACCTAAAAATTGTACAATTTGTCCTCTTTTAAGGTAATTTTATGATTTTAAATAAGATAAAGGGAAAAGTTTTAGAAATTTACCCCAAAAATGAGACAGACTTGAAGTTTTTCACTATGATCCAGCATTTAATTTTAAATCACTTTTTGTCGCGTTTCAACATCAACTGCTAACCTTCATAAAATCTTTGTTACTGAACCAATTTTAAAAACTAAGGTACCATTTTCATCGTAACAGCTAGTAGAACACAGAAAATATAATAAAAATTGAGGCAGGAGGGGAAAAATTTCACCTTAAGGCACATCAGAAAGCACAGAAATGCATTTTTTAAGATAAAATTTACCACAAATCTTTAGTCTTTTATGTTCTTGTTTTAGTTCTGAAGGTAAAAAATCTGCTAGGAATGCAATTTATGTTTATTTTATTGTTTACTGTCCTTAGCAACCAAATATACACATTTTGACACTTAGACATGTTGCGGTCTTAAATTTGTACTCCATTAGCTTCGCCCTTGTAACCAAAGATTGCGCTTTATATGATATCCTCAGAATGTATCGCTATATATTTTTGAACACGAATAAGTCAAATAAACATTTTTAGCATGATTTTATATTATAATTTGGCATTAATTAAATTTAATGATGCCAGTACTGTTAGAATTTTATACCCTGCTTGAGAGCTTTTAAACCAAGGTTAGGTATGCTATTTACAGCAAATTTGACCTATAAGTGCTTTCAAATACCTAAAAATTGTACAATTTGTCCTCTTTTAAGGTAATTTTATGATTTTAAATAAGATAAAGGGAAAAGTTTTAGAAATTTACCCCAAAAATGAGACAGACTTGAAGTTTTTCACTATGATCCAGCATTTAATTTTAAATCACTTTTTGTCGCGTTTCAACATCAACTGCTAACCTTCATAAAATCTTTGTTACTGAACCAATTTTAAAAACTAAGGTACCATTTTCATCGTAACAGCTAGTAGAACACAGAAAATATAATAAAAATTGAGGCAGGAGGGGAAAAATTTCACCTTAAGGTAGCACTCCACAGTTAGGTGTGTAGTTTCGCATTTTGGCCCCTGTGGATTTTTCAAATATGAGAGCTAGTGTGCAATAAAATTAATTTTTGGATAGCTGAGTATTAAAATAGCCTTTGTATTGGGTTTATATGAACATCAAGGTTATGTAATGTATGTAATATAGGCTGTTTTCTGTATGACAGTCCGTATTTGCATGTCCCTACCATACATTGGTCCGGCAATTATTGTAATGTTTTTTTCCAACTTTTTATCGCACGAACTTTGTGATTGGATTTTATGAAAAAATGAGGCGAAAGACACCCATTTTTTATTTGATCATTAGGAAGATTTATGAAAACAGTTTCTAAAAAGGTATCACTCAAAGGCATTGAAATTCTAGTTTGATCCAAATTTTGGGGGGGATATGTGACATGTTCACCCCCCTTTTTGCAATATTTTATGGTAAATAAATGCAGAATGTTGCCATGGATACACATAAAAGGAATTAATTTTCACCCTTTTAACTTTTGAAAATCAAATCTATGGAAGTTACTGATTACATGCATATGCACATGTACAACACAAACAGTTAGGTTAATGTATTAGAAATCCAGGAATAGGGGATGATAAAACATTTTGTGGCTCATTTTTAATTTTATTTTCTAACTGTGGAGTGCTACCTTATGGCACATCAGAAAGCACAGAAATGCATTTTTTAAGATAAAATTTACCACAAATCTTTAGTCTTTTATGTTCTTGTTTTAGTTCTGAAGGTAAAAAATCTGCTAGGAATGCAATTTATGTTTATTTTATTGTTTACTGTCCTTAGCAACCAAATATACACATTTTGACACTTAGACATGTTGCGGTCTTAAATTTGTACTCCATTAGCTTCGCCCTTGTAACCAAAGATTGCGCTTTATATGATATCCTCAGAATGTATCGCTATATATTTTTGAACACGAATAAGTCAAATAAACATTTTTAGCATGATTTTATATTATAATTTGGCATTAATTAAATTTAATGATGCCAGTACTGTTAGAATTTTATACCCTGCTTGAGAGCTTTTAAACCAAGGTTAGGTATGCTATTTACAGCAAATTTGACCTATAAGTGCTTTCAAATACCTAAAAATTGTACAATTTGTCCTCTTTTAAGGTAATTTTATGATTTTAAATAAGATAAAGGGAAAAGTTTTAGAAATTTACCCCAAAAATGAGACAGACTTGAAGTTTTTCACTATGATCCAGCATTTAATTTTAAATCACTTTTTGTCGCGTTTCAACATCAACTGCTAACCTTCATAAAATCTTTGTTACTGAACCAATTTTAAAAACTAAGGTACCATTTTCATCGTAACAGCTAGTAGAACACAGAAAATATAATAAAAATTGAGGCAGGAGGGGAAAAATTTCACCTTAAGGTAGCACTCCACAGTTAGGTGTGTAGTTTCGCATTTTGGCCCCTGTGGATTTTTCAAATATGAGAGCTAGTGTGCAATAAAATTAATTTTTGGATAGCTGAGTATTAAAATAGCCTTTGTATTGGGTTTATATGAACATCAAGGTTATGTAATGTATGTAATATAGGCTGTTTTCTGTATGACAGTCCGTATTTGCATGTCCCTACCATACATTGGTCCGGCAATTATTGTAATGTTTTTTTCCAACTTTTTATCGCACGAACTTTGTGATTGGATTTTATGAAAAAATGAGGCGAAAGACACCCATTTTTTATTTGATCATTAGGAAGATTTATGAAAACAGTTTCTAAAAAGGTATCACTCAAAGGCATTGAAATTCTAGTTTGATCCAAATTTTGGGGGGGATATGTGACATGTTCACCCCCCTTTTTGCAATATTTTATGGTAAATAAATGCAGAATGTTGCCATGGATACACATAAAAGGAATTAATTTTCACCCTTTTAACTTTTGAAAATCAAATCTATGGAAGTTACTGATTACATGCATATGCACATGTACAACACAAACAGTTAGGTTAATGTATTAGAAATCCAGGAATAGGGGATGATAAAACATTTTGTGGCTCATTTTTAATTTTATTTTCTAACTGTGGAGTGCTACCTTATGGCACATCAGAAAGCACAGAAATGCATTTTTTAAGATAAAATTTACCACAAATCTTTAGTCTTTTATGTTCTTGTTTTAGTTCTGAAGGTAAAAAATCTGCTAGGAATGCAATTTATGTTTATTTTATTGTTTACTGTCCTTAGCAACCAAATATACACATTTTGACACTTAGACATGTTGCGGTCTTAAATTTGTACTCCATTAGCTTCGCCCTTGTAACCAAAGATTGCGCTTTATATGATATCCTCAGAATGTATCGCTATATATTTTTGAACACGAATAAGTCAAATAAACATTTTTAGCATGATTTTATATTATAATTTGGCATTAATTAAATTTAATGATGCCAGTACTGTTAGAATTTTATACCCTGCTTGAGAGCTTTTAAACCAAGGTTAGGTATGCTATTTACAGCAAATTTGACCTATAAGTGCTTTCAAATACCTAAAAATTGTACAATTTGTCCTCTTTTAAGGTAATTTTATGATTTTAAATAAGATAAAGGGAAAAGTTTTAGAAATTTACCCCAAAAATGAGACAGACTTGAAGTTTTTCACTATGATCCAGCATTTAATTTTAAATCACTTTTTGTCGCGTTTCAACATCAACTGCTAACCTTCATAAAATCTTTGTTACTGAACCAATTTTAAAAACTAAGGTACCATTTTCATCGTAACAGCTAGTAGAACACAGAAAATATAATAAAAATTGAGGCAGGAGGGGAAAAATTTCACCTTAAGGTAGCACTCCACAGTTAGGTGTGTAGTTTCGCATTTTGGCCCCTGTGGATTTTTCAAATATGAGAGCTAGTGTGCAATAAAATTAATTTTTGGATAGCTGAGTATTAAAATAGCCTTTGTATTGGGTTTATATGAACATCAAGGTTATGTAATGTATGTAATATAGGCTGTTTTCTGTATGACAGTCCGTATTTGCATGTCCCTACCATACATTGGTCCGGCAATTATTGTAATGTTTTTTTCCAACTTTTTATCGCACGAACTTTGTGATTGGATTTTATGAAAAAATGAGGCGAAAGACACCCATTTTTTATTTGATCATTAGGAAGATTTATGAAAACAGTTTCTAAAAAGGTATCACTCAAAGGCATTGAAATTCTAGTTTGATCCAAATTTTGGGGGGGATATGTGACATGTTCACCCCCCTTTTTGCAATATTTTATGGTAAATAAATGCAGAATGTTGCCATGGATACACATAAAAGGAATTAATTTTCACCCTTTTAACTTTTGAAAATCAAATCTATGGAAGTTACTGATTACATGCATATGCACATGTACAACACAAACAGTTAGGTTAATGTATTAGAAATCCAGGAATAGGGGATGATAAAACATTTTGTGGCTCATTTTTAATTTTATTTTCTAACTGTGGAGTGCTACCTTATGGCACATCAGAAAGCACAGAAATGCATTTTTTAAGATAAAATTTACCACAAATCTTTAGTCTTTTATGTTCTTGTTTTAGTTCTGAAGGTAAAAAATCTGCTAGGAATGCAATTTATGTTTATTTTATTGTTTACTGTCCTTAGCAACCAAATATACACATTTTGACACTTAGACATGTTGCGGTCTTAAATTTGTACTCCATTAGCTTCGCCCTTGTAACCAAAGATTGCGCTTTATATGATATCCTCAGAATGTATCGCTATATATTTTTGAACACGAATAAGTCAAATAAACATTTTTAGCATGATTTTATATTATAATTTGGCATTAATTAAATTTAATGATGCCAGTACTGTTAGAATTTTATACCCTGCTTGAGAGCTTTTAAACCAAGGTTAGGTATGCTATTTACAGCAAATTTGACCTATAAGTGCTTTCAAATACCTAAAAATTGTACAATTTGTCCTCTTTTAAGGTAATTTTATGATTTTAAATAAGATAAAGGGAAAAGTTTTAGAAATTTACCCCAAAAATGAGACAGACTTGAAGTTTTTCACTATGATCCAGCATTTAATTTTAAATCACTTTTTGTCGCGTTTCAACATCAACTGCTAACCTTCATAAAATCTTTGTTACTGAACCAATTTTAAAAACTAAGGTACCATTTTCATCGTAACAGCTAGTAGAACACAGAAAATATAATAAAAATTGAGGCAGGAGGGGAAAAATTTCACCTTAAGGTAGCACTCCACAGTTAGGTGTGTAGTTTCGCATTTTGGCCCCTGTGGATTTTTCAAATATGAGAGCTAGTGTGCAATAAAATTAATTTTTGGATAGCTGAGTATTAAAATAGCCTTTGTATTGGGTTTATATGAACATCAAGGTTATGTAATGTATGTAATATAGGCTGTTTTCTGTATGACAGTCCGTATTTGCATGTCCCTACCATACATTGGTCCGGCAATTATTGTAATGTTTTTTTCCAACTTTTTATCGCACGAACTTTGTGATTGGATTTTATGAAAAAATGAGGCGAAAGACACCCATTTTTTATTTGATCATTAGGAAGATTTATGAAAACAGTTTCTAAAAAGGTATCACTCAAAGGCATTGAAATTCTAGTTTGATCCAAATTTTGGGGGGGATATGTGACATGTTCACCCCCCTTTTTGCAATATTTTATGGTAAATAAATGCAGAATGTTGCCATGGATACACATAAAAGGAATTAATTTTCACCCTTTTAACTTTTGAAAATCAAATCTATGGAAGTTACTGATTACATGCATATGCACATGTACAACACAAACAGTTAGGTTAATGTATTAGAAATCCAGGAATAGGGGATGATAAAACATTTTGTGGCTCATTTTTAATTTTATTTTCTAACTGTGGAGTGCTACCTTATGGCACATCAGAAAGCACAGAAATGCATTTTTTAAGATAAAATTTACCACAAATCTTTAGTCTTTTATGTTCTTGTTTTAGTTCTGAAGGTAAAAAATCTGCTAGGAATGCAATTTATGTTTATTTTATTGTTTACTGTCCTTAGCAACCAAATATACACATTTTGACACTTAGACATGTTGCGGTCTTAAATTTGTACTCCATTAGCTTCGCCCTTGTAACCAAAGATTGCGCTTTATATGATATCCTCAGAATGTATCGCTATATATTTTTGAACACGAATAAGTCAAATAAACATTTTTAGCATGATTTTATATTATAATTTGGCATTAATTAAATTTAATGATGCCAGTACTGTTAGAATTTTATACCCTGCTTGAGAGCTTTTAAACCAAGGTTAGGTATGCTATTTACAGCAAATTTGACCTATAAGTGCTTTCAAATACCTAAAAATTGTACAATTTGTCCTCTTTTAAGGTAATTTTATGATTTTAAATAAGATAAAGGGAAAAGTTTTAGAAATTTACCCCAAAAATGAGACAGACTTGAAGTTTTTCACTATGATCCAGCATTTAATTTTAAATCACTTTTTGTCGCGTTTCAACATCAACTGCTAACCTTCATAAAATCTTTGTTACTGAACCAATTTTAAAAACTAAGGTACCATTTTCATCGTAACAGCTAGTAGAACACAGAAAATATAATAAAAATTGAGGCAGGAGGGGAAAAATTTCACCTTAAGGTAGCACTCCACAGTTAGGTGTGTAGTTTCGCATTTTGGCCCCTGTGGATTTTTCAAATATGAGAGCTAGTGTGCAATAAAATTAATTTTTGGATAGCTGAGTATTAAAATAGCCTTTGTATTGGGTTTATATGAACATCAAGGTTATGTAATGTATGTAATATAGGCTGTTTTCTGTATGACAGTCCGTATTTGCATGTCCCTACCATACATTGGTCCGGCAATTATTGTAATGTTTTTTTCCAACTTTTTATCGCACGAACTTTGTGATTGGATTTTATGAAAAAATGAGGCGAAAGACACCCATTTTTTATTTGATCATTAGGAAGATTTATGAAAACAGTTTCTAAAAAGGTATCACTCAAAGGCATTGAAATTCTAGTTTGATCCAAATTTTGGGGGGGATATGTGACATGTTCACCCCCCTTTTTGCAATATTTTATGGTAAATAAATGCAGAATGTTGCCATGGATACACATAAAAGGAATTAATTTTCACCCTTTTAACTTTTGAAAATCAAATCTATGGAAGTTACTGATTACATGCATATGCACATGTACAACACAAACAGTTAGGTTAATGTATTAGAAATCCAGGAATAGGGGATGATAAAACATTTTGTGGCTCATTTTTAATTTTATTTTCTAACTGTGGAGTGCTACCTTATGGCACATCAGAAAGCACAGAAATGCATTTTTTAAGATAAAATTTACCACAAATCTTTAGTCTTTTATGTTCTTGTTTTAGTTCTGAAGGTAAAAAATCTGCTAGGAATGCAATTTATGTTTATTTTATTGTTTACTGTCCTTAGCAACCAAATATACACATTTTGACACTTAGACATGTTGCGGTCTTAAATTTGTACTCCATTAGCTTCGCCCTTGTAACCAAAGATTGCGCTTTATATGATATCCTCAGAATGTATCGCTATATATTTTTGAACACGAATAAGTCAAATAAACATTTTTAGCATGATTTTATATTATAATTTGGCATTAATTAAATTTAATGATGCCAGTACTGTTAGAATTTTATACCCTGCTTGAGAGCTTTTAAACCAAGGTTAGGTATGCTATTTACAGCAAATTTGACCTATAAGTGCTTTCAAATACCTAAAAATTGTACAATTTGTCCTCTTTTAAGGTAATTTTATGATTTTAAATAAGATAAAGGGAAAAGTTTTAGAAATTTACCCCAAAAATGAGACAGACTTGAAGTTTTTCACTATGATCCAGCATTTAATTTTAAATCACTTTTTGTCGCGTTTCAACATCAACTGCTAACCTTCATAAAATCTTTGTTACTGAACCAATTTTAAAAACTAAGGTACCATTTTCATCGTAACAGCTAGTAGAACACAGAAAATATAATAAAAATTGAGGCAGGAGGGGAAAAATTTCACCTTAAGGTAGCACTCCACAGTTAGGTGTGTAGTTTCGCATTTTGGCCCCTGTGGATTTTTCAAATATGAGAGCTAGTGTGCAATAAAATTAATTTTTGGATAGCTGAGTATTAAAATAGCCTTTGTATTGGGTTTATATGAACATCAAGGTTATGTAATGTATGTAATATAGGCTGTTTTCTGTATGACAGTCCGTATTTGCATGTCCCTACCATACATTGGTCCGGCAATTATTGTAATGTTTTTTTCCAACTTTTTATCGCACGAACTTTGTGATTGGATTTTATGAAAAAATGAGGCGAAAGACACCCATTTTTTATTTGATCATTAGGAAGATTTATGAAAACAGTTTCTAAAAAGGTATCACTCAAAGGCATTGAAATTCTAGTTTGATCCAAATTTTGGGGGGGATATGTGACATGTTCACCCCCCTTTTTGCAATATTTTATGGTAAATAAATGCAGAATGTTGCCATGGATACACATAAAAGGAATTAATTTTCACCCTTTTAACTTTTGAAAATCAAATCTATGGAAGTTACTGATTACATGCATATGCACATGTACAACACAAACAGTTAGGTTAATGTATTAGAAATCCAGGAATAGGGGATGATAAAACATTTTGTGGCTCATTTTTAATTTTATTTTCTAACTGTGGAGTGCTACCTTATGGCACATCAGAAAGCACAGAAATGCATTTTTTAAGATAAAATTTACCACAAATCTTTAGTCTTTTATGTTCTTGTTTTAGTTCTGAAGGTAAAAAATCTGCTAGGAATGCAATTTATGTTTATTTTATTGTTTACTGTCCTTAGCAACCAAATATACACATTTTGACACTTAGACATGTTGCGGTCTTAAATTTGTACTCCATTAGCTTCGCCCTTGTAACCAAAGATTGCGCTTTATATGATATCCTCAGAATGTATCGCTATATATTTTTGAACACGAATAAGTCAAATAAACATTTTTAGCATGATTTTATATTATAATTTGGCATTAATTAAATTTAATGATGCCAGTACTGTTAGAATTTTATACCCTGCTTGAGAGCTTTTAAACCAAGGTTAGGTATGCTATTTACAGCAAATTTGACCTATAAGTGCTTTCAAATACCTAAAAATTGTACAATTTGTCCTCTTTTAAGGTAATTTTATGATTTTAAATAAGATAAAGGGAAAAGTTTTAGAAATTTACCCCAAAAATGAGACAGACTTGAAGTTTTTCACTATGATCCAGCATTTAATTTTAAATCACTTTTTGTCGCGTTTCAACATCAACTGCTAACCTTCATAAAATCTTTGTTACTGAACCAATTTTAAAAACTAAGGTACCATTTTCATCGTAACAGCTAGTAGAACACAGAAAATATAATAAAAATTGAGGCAGGAGGGGAAAAATTTCACCTTAAGGTAGCACTCCACAGTTAGGTGTGTAGTTTCGCATTTTGGCCCCTGTGGATTTTTCAAATATGAGAGCTAGTGTGCAATAAAATTAATTTTTGGATAGCTGAGTATTAAAATAGCCTTTGTATTGGGTTTATATGAACATCAAGGTTATGTAATGTATGTAATATAGGCTGTTTTCTGTATGACAGTCCGTATTTGCATGTCCCTACCATACATTGGTCCGGCAATTATTGTAATGTTTTTTTCCAACTTTTTATCGCACGAACTTTGTGATTGGATTTTATGAAAAAATGAGGCGAAAGACACCCATTTTTTATTTGATCATTAGGAAGATTTATGAAAACAGTTTCTAAAAAGGTATCACTCAAAGGCATTGAAATTCTAGTTTGATCCAAATTTTGGGGGGGATATGTGACATGTTCACCCCCCTTTTTGCAATATTTTATGGTAAATAAATGCAGAATGTTGCCATGGATACACATAAAAGGAATTAATTTTCACCCTTTTAACTTTTGAAAATCAAATCTATGGAAGTTACTGATTACATGCATATGCACATGTACAACACAAACAGTTAGGTTAATGTATTAGAAATCCAGGAATAGGGGATGATAAAACATTTTGTGGCTCATTTTTAATTTTATTTTCTAACTGTGGAGTGCTACCTTATGGCACATCAGAAAGCACAGAAATGCATTTTTTAAGATAAAATTTACCACAAATCTTTAGTCTTTTATGTTCTTGTTTTAGTTCTGAAGGTAAAAAATCTGCTAGGAATGCAATTTATGTTTATTTTATTGTTTACTGTCCTTAGCAACCAAATATACACATTTTGACACTTAGACATGTTGCGGTCTTAAATTTGTACTCCATTAGCTTCGCCCTTGTAACCAAAGATTGCGCTTTATATGATATCCTCAGAATGTATCGCTATATATTTTTGAACACGAATAAGTCAAATAAACATTTTTAGCATGATTTTATATTATAATTTGGCATTAATTAAATTTAATGATGCCAGTACTGTTAGAATTTTATACCCTGCTTGAGAGCTTTTAAACCAAGGTTAGGTATGCTATTTACAGCAAATTTGACCTATAAGTGCTTTCAAATACCTAAAAATTGTACAATTTGTCCTCTTTTAAGGTAATTTTATGATTTTAAATAAGATAAAGGGAAAAGTTTTAGAAATTTACCCCAAAAATGAGACAGACTTGAAGTTTTTCACTATGATCCAGCATTTAATTTTAAATCACTTTTTGTCGCGTTTCAACATCAACTGCTAACCTTCATAAAATCTTTGTTACTGAACCAATTTTAAAAACTAAGGTACCATTTTCATCGTAACAGCTAGTAGAACACAGAAAATATAATAAAAATTGAGGCAGGAGGGGAAAAATTTCACCTTAAGGTAGCACTCCACAGTTAGGTGTGTAGTTTCGCATTTTGGCCCCTGTGGATTTTTCAAATATGAGAGCTAGTGTGCAATAAAATTAATTTTTGGATAGCTGAGTATTAAAATAGCCTTTGTATTGGGTTTATATGAACATCAAGGTTATGTAATGTATGTAATATAGGCTGTTTTCTGTATGACAGTCCGTATTTGCATGTCCCTACCATACATTGGTCCGGCAATTATTGTAATGTTTTTTTCCAACTTTTTATCGCACGAACTTTGTGATTGGATTTTATGAAAAAATGAGGCGAAAGACACCCATTTTTTATTTGATCATTAGGAAGATTTATGAAAACAGTTTCTAAAAAGGTATCACTCAAAGGCATTGAAATTCTAGTTTGATCCAAATTTTGGGGGGGATATGTGACATGTTCACCCCCCTTTTTGCAATATTTTATGGTAAATAAATGCAGAATGTTGCCATGGATACACATAAAAGGAATTAATTTTCACCCTTTTAACTTTTGAAAATCAAATCTATGGAAGTTACTGATTACATGCATATGCACATGTACAACACAAACAGTTAGGTTAATGTATTAGAAATCCAGGAATAGGGGATGATAAAACATTTTGTGGCTCATTTTTAATTTTATTTTCTAACTGTGGAGTGCTACCTTATGGCACATCAGAAAGCACAGAAATGCATTTTTTAAGATAAAATTTACCACAAATCTTTAGTCTTTTATGTTCTTGTTTTAGTTCTGAAGGTAAAAAATCTGCTAGGAATGCAATTTATGTTTATTTTATTGTTTACTGTCCTTAGCAACCAAATATACACATTTTGACACTTAGACATGTTGCGGTCTTAAATTTGTACTCCATTAGCTTCGCCCTTGTAACCAAAGATTGCGCTTTATATGATATCCTCAGAATGTATCGCTATATATTTTTGAACACGAATAAGTCAAATAAACATTTTTAGCATGATTTTATATTATAATTTGGCATTAATTAAATTTAATGATGCCAGTACTGTTAGAATTTTATACCCTGCTTGAGAGCTTTTAAACCAAGGTTAGGTATGCTATTTACAGCAAATTTGACCTATAAGTGCTTTCAAATACCTAAAAATTGTACAATTTGTCCTCTTTTAAGGTAATTTTATGATTTTAAATAAGATAAAGGGAAAAGTTTTAGAAATTTACCCCAAAAATGAGACAGACTTGAAGTTTTTCACTATGATCCAGCATTTAATTTTAAATCACTTTTTGTCGCGTTTCAACATCAACTGCTAACCTTCATAAAATCTTTGTTACTGAACCAATTTTAAAAACTAAGGTACCATTTTCATCGTAACAGCTAGTAGAACACA
>NW_027468221.1:0-27870 GCF_965363235.1 Mytilus galloprovincialis | reverse complement strand
ATTAAATTATAAGATGATTTAATCAACTTCATGATTGGATTACAATAAATCATGATTAATAAACAAAGATGTTTGACAATACACACAAGCCCACGACACGAGACTGTTTTGACAATGGACTCGTGCCTAAACTAGAAACTCAAATTAATTACTCTATGATGTCATTACCCTGACGTTTCTCAATTTCAGGTGTCACTAGAAGAGCTATATAACCAATCCTTTCCAAAGAATCATCAGAACTTGTTTCAACTCTTATAGTGCTAACAACTACTACATATTCTTTATTAATCATGAAAGCTAAAGTACAAATGAGAAACCTCAACAAGAGGACCAAATTGGTTGAGAGTGAACGTCGATTCAAGAGAGCCTGTGAACAGATTGTCCAATTGAACTACTCTTTAGACGCTCTTCAAAAGAGGTACAACAGAGCCAAGACTGACAACAACAAGTCTTTCAGATACTCGCTACGTCTACGCATAGCAGTTGTTGATGGAATGCGCAACATGTACTACGACTACGCTCACCAGAAAGCAGAATCCGTAGCCGAACTGAGACAAGAACTGTTTGGTGAAGTTGTCGACATTATTTCAGAAGATTCTTCAGCAGACATTGAGATGTATGACTAGAGGAAAAGCACCAGACTTCTTCAAAAAACGGTTCTTTTCAGAGCCACACACATTTTTCAAAAAGAATCTGAATTTGTTGTCATTAGTTTATCTATAGTTCTGTATCCATATATTATAACTGCAGCCCTTTTTCTTCCCGACTGAAAAAAAAAACCCCAACAAAAATACCAAAAAAAAAAGAGAGGTTTAAATCCATAACTTTTCTATAAAAAAATTAATGCGTACACCTTATCTTTAAGTGCAGCAGGCTATTTTATAAGAAATTGCGTACACCTTATTTTTGTAGCAGGCTTCAAATTTCGAACGTGTTTTTGGGGGGTTAATTTTCAAGTTTGAAAAATAAATAAATCAATGAACTTGACATAAAATAATGATGAAAGTAATGTTTCGAACAAAATCCCCTCTCTCATAAAAGACTTAACTATTTTCAATATCTAACAAATTAACGCAATAAAATCCTTCATAAATTTACAATGAAGGAAAGAAGGGAAAAAAAGCAAAGTAGAGACGGCAGAAAAGAAGAGAGAAAAAAACGTGTTTCTTTGTGATTCGTTTTTCTTGCAATAATTCATTCCGTTTATTTTTCATTAATTTTTCAAATGAAATAATTTTTTAGTTGAAATAAAATAATTGCAATACACGAACTATATTTATTAAATTATAAGATGATTTAATCAACTTCATGATTGGATTACAATAAATCATGATTAATAAACAAAGATGTTTGACAATACACACAAGCCCACGACACGAGACTGTTTTGACAATGGACTCGTGCCTAAACTAGAAACTCAAATTAATTACTCTATGATGTCATTACCCTGACGTTTCTCAATTTCAGGTGTCACTAGAAGAGCTATATAACCAATCCTTTCCAAAGAATCATCAGAACTTGTTTCAACTCTTATAGTGCTAACAACTACTACATATTCTTTATTAATCATGAAAGCTAAAGTACAAATGAGAAACCTCAACAAGAGGACCAAATTGGTTGAGAGTGAACGTCGATTCAAGAGAGCCTGTGAACAGATTGTCCAATTGAACTACTCTTTAGACGCTCTTCAAAAGAGGTACAACAGAGCCAAGACTGACAACAACAAGTCTTTCAGATACTCGCTACGTCTACGCATAGCAGTTGTTGATGGAATGCGCAACATGTACTACGACTACGCTCACCAGAAAGCAGAATCCGTAGCCGAACTGAGACAAGAACTGTTTGGTGAAGTTGTCGACATTATTTCAGAAGATTCTTCAGCAGACATTGAGATGTATGACTAGAGGAAAAGCACCAGACTTCTTCAAAAAACGGTTCTTTTCAGAGCCACACACATTTTTCAAAAAGAATCTGAATTTGTTGTCATTAGTTTATCTATAGTTCTGTATCCATATATTATAACTGCAGCCCTTTTTCTTCCCGACTGAAAAAAAAAACCCCAACAAAAATACCAAAAAAAAAAGAGAGGTTTAAATCCATAACTTTTCTATAAAAAAATTAATGCGTACACCTTATCTTTAAGTGCAGCAGGCTATTTTATAAGAAATTGCGTACACCTTATTTTTGTAGCAGGCTTCAAATTTCGAACGTGTTTTTGGGGGGTTAATTTTCAAGTTTGAAAAATAAATAAATCAATGAACTTGACATAAAATAATGATGAAAGTAATGTTTCGAACAAAATCCCCTCTCTCATAAAAGACTTAACTATTTTCAATATCTAACAAATTAACGCAATAAAATCCTTCATAAATTTACAATGAAGGAAAGAAGGGAAAAAAAGCAAAGTAGAGACGGCAGAAAAGAAGAGAGAAAAAAACGTGTTTCTTTGTGATTCGTTTTTCTTGCAATAATTCATTCCGTTTATTTTTCATTAATTTTTCAAATGAAATAATTTTTTAGTTGAAATAAAATAATTGCAATACACGAACTATATTTATTAAATTATAAGATGATTTAATCAACTTCATGATTGGATTACAATAAATCATGATTAATAAACAAAGATGTTTGACAATACACACAAGCCCACGACACGAGACTGTTTTGACAATGGACTCGTGCCTAAACTAGAAACTCAAATTAATTACTCTATGATGTCATTACCCTGACGTTTCTCAATTTCAGGTGTCACTAGAAGAGCTATATAACCAATCCTTTCCAAAGAATCATCAGAACTTGTTTCAACTCTTATAGTGCTAACAACTACTACATATTCTTTATTAATCATGAAAGCTAAAGTACAAATGAGAAACCTCAACAAGAGGACCAAATTGGTTGAGAGTGAACGTCGATTCAAGAGAGCCTGTGAACAGATTGTCCAATTGAACTACTCTTTAGACGCTCTTCAAAAGAGGTACAACAGAGCCAAGACTGACAACAACAAGTCTTTCAGATACTCGCTACGTCTACGCATAGCAGTTGTTGATGGAATGCGCAACATGTACTACGACTACGCTCACCAGAAAGCAGAATCCGTAGCCGAACTGAGACAAGAACTGTTTGGTGAAGTTGTCGACATTATTTCAGAAGATTCTTCAGCAGACATTGAGATGTATGACTAGAGGAAAAGCACCAGACTTCTTCAAAAAACGGTTCTTTTCAGAGCCACACACATTTTTCAAAAAGAATCTGAATTTGTTGTCATTAGTTTATCTATAGTTCTGTATCCATATATTATAACTGCAGCCCTTTTTCTTCCCGACTGAAAAAAAAAACCCCAACAAAAATACCAAAAAAAAAAGAGAGGTTTAAATCCATAACTTTTCTATAAAAAAATTAATGCGTACACCTTATCTTTAAGTGCAGCAGGCTATTTTATAAGAAATTGCGTACACCTTATTTTTGTAGCAGGCTTCAAATTTCGAACGTGTTTTTGGGGGGTTAATTTTCAAGTTTGAAAAATAAATAAATCAATGAACTTGACATAAAATAATGATGAAAGTAATGTTTCGAACAAAATCCCCTCTCTCATAAAAGACTTAACTATTTTCAATATCTAACAAATTAACGCAATAAAATCCTTCATAAATTTACAATGAAGGAAAGAAGGGAAAAAAAGCAAAGTAGAGACGGCAGAAAAGAAGAGAGAAAAAAACGTGTTTCTTTGTGATTCGTTTTTCTTGCAATAATTCATTCCGTTTATTTTTCATTAATTTTTCAAATGAAATAATTTTTTAGTTGAAATAAAATAATTGCAATACACGAACTATATTTATTAAATTATAAGATGATTTAATCAACTTCATGATTGGATTACAATAAATCATGATTAATAAACAAAGATGTTTGACAATACACACAAGCCCACGACACGAGACTGTTTTGACAATGGACTCGTGCCTAAACTAGAAACTCAAATTAATTACTCTATGATGTCATTACCCTGACGTTTCTCAATTTCAGGTGTCACTAGAAGAGCTATATAACCAATCCTTTCCAAAGAATCATCAGAACTTGTTTCAACTCTTATAGTGCTAACAACTACTACATATTCTTTATTAATCATGAAAGCTAAAGTACAAATGAGAAACCTCAACAAGAGGACCAAATTGGTTGAGAGTGAACGTCGATTCAAGAGAGCCTGTGAACAGATTGTCCAATTGAACTACTCTTTAGACGCTCTTCAAAAGAGGTACAACAGAGCCAAGACTGACAACAACAAGTCTTTCAGATACTCGCTACGTCTACGCATAGCAGTTGTTGATGGAATGCGCAACATGTACTACGACTACGCTCACCAGAAAGCAGAATCCGTAGCCGAACTGAGACAAGAACTGTTTGGTGAAGTTGTCGACATTATTTCAGAAGATTCTTCAGCAGACATTGAGATGTATGACTAGAGGAAAAGCACCAGACTTCTTCAAAAAACGGTTCTTTTCAGAGCCACACACATTTTTCAAAAAGAATCTGAATTTGTTGTCATTAGTTTATCTATAGTTCTGTATCCATATATTATAACTGCAGCCCTTTTTCTTCCCGACTGAAAAAAAAAACCCCAACAAAAATACCAAAAAAAAAAGAGAGGTTTAAATCCATAACTTTTCTATAAAAAAATTAATGCGTACACCTTATCTTTAAGTGCAGCAGGCTATTTTATAAGAAATTGCGTACACCTTATTTTTGTAGCAGGCTTCAAATTTCGAACGTGTTTTTGGGGGGTTAATTTTCAAGTTTGAAAAATAAATAAATCAATGAACTTGACATAAAATAATGATGAAAGTAATGTTTCGAACAAAATCCCCTCTCTCATAAAAGACTTAACTATTTTCAATATCTAACAAATTAACGCAATAAAATCCTTCATAAATTTACAATGAAGGAAAGAAGGGAAAAAAAGCAAAGTAGAGACGGCAGAAAAGAAGAGAGAAAAAAACGTGTTTCTTTGTGATTCGTTTTTCTTGCAATAATTCATTCCGTTTATTTTTCATTAATTTTTCAAATGAAATAATTTTTTAGTTGAAATAAAATAATTGCAATACACGAACTATATTTATTAAATTATAAGATGATTTAATCAACTTCATGATTGGATTACAATAAATCATGATTAATAAACAAAGATGTTTGACAATACACACAAGCCCACGACACGAGACTGTTTTGACAATGGACTCGTGCCTAAACTAGAAACTCAAATTAATTACTCTATGATGTCATTACCCTGACGTTTCTCAATTTCAGGTGTCACTAGAAGAGCTATATAACCAATCCTTTCCAAAGAATCATCAGAACTTGTTTCAACTCTTATAGTGCTAACAACTACTACATATTCTTTATTAATCATGAAAGCTAAAGTACAAATGAGAAACCTCAACAAGAGGACCAAATTGGTTGAGAGTGAACGTCGATTCAAGAGAGCCTGTGAACAGATTGTCCAATTGAACTACTCTTTAGACGCTCTTCAAAAGAGGTACAACAGAGCCAAGACTGACAACAACAAGTCTTTCAGATACTCGCTACGTCTACGCATAGCAGTTGTTGATGGAATGCGCAACATGTACTACGACTACGCTCACCAGAAAGCAGAATCCGTAGCCGAACTGAGACAAGAACTGTTTGGTGAAGTTGTCGACATTATTTCAGAAGATTCTTCAGCAGACATTGAGATGTATGACTAGAGGAAAAGCACCAGACTTCTTCAAAAAACGGTTCTTTTCAGAGCCACACACATTTTTCAAAAAGAATCTGAATTTGTTGTCATTAGTTTATCTATAGTTCTGTATCCATATATTATAACTGCAGCCCTTTTTCTTCCCGACTGAAAAAAAAAAACCCCAACAAAAATACCAAAAAAAAAAGAGAGGTTTAAATCCATAACTTTTCTATAAAAAAATTAATGCGTACACCTTATCTTTAAGTGCAGCAGGCTATTTTATAAGAAATTGCGTACACCTTATTTTTGTAGCAGGCTTCAAATTTCGAACGTGTTTTTGGGGGGTTAATTTTCAAGTTTGAAAAATAAATAAATCAATGAACTTGACATAAAATAATGATGAAAGTAATGTTTCGAACAAAATCCCCTCTCTCATAAAAGACTTAACTATTTTCAATATCTAACAAATTAACGCAATAAAATCCTTCATAAATTTACAATGAAGGAAAGAAGGGAAAAAAAGCAAAGTAGAGACGGCAGAAAAGAAGAGAGAAAAAAACGTGTTTCTTTGTGATTCGTTTTTCTTGCAATAATTCATTCCGTTTATTTTTCATTAATTTTTCAAATGAAATAATTTTTTAGTTGAAATAAAATAATTGCAATACACGAACTATATTTATTAAATTATAAGATGATTTAATCAACTTCATGATTGGATTACAATAAATCATGATTAATAAACAAAGATGTTTGACAATACACACAAGCCCACGACACGAGACTGTTTTGACAATGGACTCGTGCCTAAACTAGAAACTCAAATTAATTACTCTATGATGTCATTACCCTGACGTTTCTCAATTTCAGGTGTCACTAGAAGAGCTATATAACCAATCCTTTCCAAAGAATCATCAGAACTTGTTTCAACTCTTATAGTGCTAACAACTACTACATATTCTTTATTAATCATGAAAGCTAAAGTACAAATGAGAAACCTCAACAAGAGGACCAAATTGGTTGAGAGTGAACGTCGATTCAAGAGAGCCTGTGAACAGATTGTCCAATTGAACTACTCTTTAGACGCTCTTCAAAAGAGGTACAACAGAGCCAAGACTGACAACAACAAGTCTTTCAGATACTCGCTACGTCTACGCATAGCAGTTGTTGATGGAATGCGCAACATGTACTACGACTACGCTCACCAGAAAGCAGAATCCGTAGCCGAACTGAGACAAGAACTGTTTGGTGAAGTTGTCGACATTATTTCAGAAGATTCTTCAGCAGACATTGAGATGTATGACTAGAGGAAAAGCACCAGACTTCTTCAAAAAACGGTTCTTTTCAGAGCCACACACATTTTTCAAAAAGAATCTGAATTTGTTGTCATTAGTTTATCTATAGTTCTGTATCCATATATTATAACTGCAGCCCTTTTTCTTCCCGACTGAAAAAAAAAAACCCCAACAAAAATACCAAAAAAAAAAGAGAGGTTTAAATCCATAACTTTTCTATAAAAAAATTAATGCGTACACCTTATCTTTAAGTGCAGCAGGCTATTTTATAAGAAATTGCGTACACCTTATTTTTGTAGCAGGCTTCAAATTTCGAACGTGTTTTTGGGGGGTTAATTTTCAAGTTTGAAAAATAAATAAATCAATGAACTTGACATAAAATAATGATGAAAGTAATGTTTCGAACAAAATCCCCTCTCTCATAAAAGACTTAACTATTTTCAATATCTAACAAATTAACGCAATAAAATCCTTCATAAATTTACAATGAAGGAAAGAAGGGAAAAAAAGCAAAGTAGAGACGGCAGAAAAGAAGAGAGAAAAAAACGTGTTTCTTTGTGATTCGTTTTTCTTGCAATAATTCATTCCGTTTATTTTTCATTAATTTTTCAAATGAAATAATTTTTTAGTTGAAATAAAATAATTGCAATACACGAACTATATTTATTAAATTATAAGATGATTTAATCAACTTCATGATTGGATTACAATAAATCATGATTAATAAACAAAGATGTTTGACAATACACACAAGCCCACGACACGAGACTGTTTTGACAATGGACTCGTGCCTAAACTAGAAACTCAAATTAATTACTCTATGATGTCATTACCCTGACGTTTCTCAATTTCAGGTGTCACTAGAAGAGCTATATAACCAATCCTTTCCAAAGAATCATCAGAACTTGTTTCAACTCTTATAGTGCTAACAACTACTACATATTCTTTATTAATCATGAAAGCTAAAGTACAAATGAGAAACCTCAACAAGAGGACCAAATTGGTTGAGAGTGAACGTCGATTCAAGAGAGCCTGTGAACAGATTGTCCAATTGAACTACTCTTTAGACGCTCTTCAAAAGAGGTACAACAGAGCCAAGACTGACAACAACAAGTCTTTCAGATACTCGCTACGTCTACGCATAGCAGTTGTTGATGGAATGCGCAACATGTACTACGACTACGCTCACCAGAAAGCAGAATCCGTAGCCGAACTGAGACAAGAACTGTTTGGTGAAGTTGTCGACATTATTTCAGAAGATTCTTCAGCAGACATTGAGATGTATGACTAGAGGAAAAGCACCAGACTTCTTCAAAAAACGGTTCTTTTCAGAGCCACACACATTTTTCAAAAAGAATCTGAATTTGTTGTCATTAGTTTATCTATAGTTCTGTATCCATATATTATAACTGCAGCCCTTTTTCTTCCCGACTGAAAAAAAAAAACCCCAACAAAAATACCAAAAAAAAAAGAGAGGTTTAAATCCATAACTTTTCTATAAAAAAATTAATGCGTACACCTTATCTTTAAGTGCAGCAGGCTATTTTATAAGAAATTGCGTACACCTTATTTTTGTAGCAGGCTTCAAATTTCGAACGTGTTTTTGGGGGGTTAATTTTCAAGTTTGAAAAATAAATAAATCAATGAACTTGACATAAAATAATGATGAAAGTAATGTTTCGAACAAAATCCCCTCTCTCATAAAAGACTTAACTATTTTCAATATCTAACAAATTAACGCAATAAAATCCTTCATAAATTTACAATGAAGGAAAGAAGGGAAAAAAAGCAAAGTAGAGACGGCAGAAAAGAAGAGAGAAAAAAACGTGTTTCTTTGTGATTCGTTTTTCTTGCAATAATTCATTCCGTTTATTTTTCATTAATTTTTCAAATGAAATAATTTTTTAGTTGAAATAAAATAATTGCAATACACGAACTATATTTATTAAATTATAAGATGATTTAATCAACTTCATGATTGGATTACAATAAATCATGATTAATAAACAAAGATGTTTGACAATACACACAAGCCCACGACACGAGACTGTTTTGACAATGGACTCGTGCCTAAACTAGAAACTCAAATTAATTACTCTATGATGTCATTACCCTGACGTTTCTCAATTTCAGGTGTCACTAGAAGAGCTATATAACCAATCCTTTCCAAAGAATCATCAGAACTTGTTTCAACTCTTATAGTGCTAACAACTACTACATATTCTTTATTAATCATGAAAGCTAAAGTACAAATGAGAAACCTCAACAAGAGGACCAAATTGGTTGAGAGTGAACGTCGATTCAAGAGAGCCTGTGAACAGATTGTCCAATTGAACTACTCTTTAGACGCTCTTCAAAAGAGGTACAACAGAGCCAAGACTGACAACAACAAGTCTTTCAGATACTCGCTACGTCTACGCATAGCAGTTGTTGATGGAATGCGCAACATGTACTACGACTACGCTCACCAGAAAGCAGAATCCGTAGCCGAACTGAGACAAGAACTGTTTGGTGAAGTTGTCGACATTATTTCAGAAGATTCTTCAGCAGACATTGAGATGTATGACTAGAGGAAAAGCACCAGACTTCTTCAAAAAACGGTTCTTTTCAGAGCCACACACATTTTTCAAAAAGAATCTGAATTTGTTGTCATTAGTTTATCTATAGTTCTGTATCCATATATTATAACTGCAGCCCTTTTTCTTCCCGACTGAAAAAAAAAACCCCAACAAAAATACCAAAAAAAAAAGAGAGGTTTAAATCCATAACTTTTCTATAAAAAAATTAATGCGTACACCTTATCTTTAAGTGCAGCAGGCTATTTTATAAGAAATTGCGTACACCTTATTTTTGTAGCAGGCTTCAAATTTCGAACGTGTTTTTGGGGGGTTAATTTTCAAGTTTGAAAAATAAATAAATCAATGAACTTGACATAAAATAATGATGAAAGTAATGTTTCGAACAAAATCCCCTCTCTCATAAAAGACTTAACTATTTTCAATATCTAACAAATTAACGCAATAAAATCCTTCATAAATTTACAATGAAGGAAAGAAGGGAAAAAAAGCAAAGTAGAGACGGCAGAAAAGAAGAGAGAAAAAAACGTGTTTCTTTGTGATTCGTTTTTCTTGCAATAATTCATTCCGTTTATTTTTCATTAATTTTTCAAATGAAATAATTTTTTAGTTGAAATAAAATAATTGCAATACACGAACTATATTTATTAAATTATAAGATGATTTAATCAACTTCATGATTGGATTACAATAAATCATGATTAATAAACAAAGATGTTTGACAATACACACAAGCCCACGACACGAGACTGTTTTGACAATGGACTCGTGCCTAAACTAGAAACTCAAATTAATTACTCTATGATGTCATTACCCTGACGTTTCTCAATTTCAGGTGTCACTAGAAGAGCTATATAACCAATCCTTTCCAAAGAATCATCAGAACTTGTTTCAACTCTTATAGTGCTAACAACTACTACATATTCTTTATTAATCATGAAAGCTAAAGTACAAATGAGAAACCTCAACAAGAGGACCAAATTGGTTGAGAGTGAACGTCGATTCAAGAGAGCCTGTGAACAGATTGTCCAATTGAACTACTCTTTAGACGCTCTTCAAAAGAGGTACAACAGAGCCAAGACTGACAACAACAAGTCTTTCAGATACTCGCTACGTCTACGCATAGCAGTTGTTGATGGAATGCGCAACATGTACTACGACTACGCTCACCAGAAAGCAGAATCCGTAGCCGAACTGAGACAAGAACTGTTTGGTGAAGTTGTCGACATTATTTCAGAAGATTCTTCAGCAGACATTGAGATGTATGACTAGAGGAAAAGCACCAGACTTCTTCAAAAAACGGTTCTTTTCAGAGCCACACACATTTTTCAAAAAGAATCTGAATTTGTTGTCATTAGTTTATCTATAGTTCTGTATCCATATATTATAACTGCAGCCCTTTTTCTTCCCGACTGAAAAAAAAAAACCCCAACAAAAATACCAAAAAAAAAAGAGAGGTTTAAATCCATAACTTTTCTATAAAAAAATTAATGCGTACACCTTATCTTTAAGTGCAGCAGGCTATTTTATAAGAAATTGCGTACACCTTATTTTTGTAGCAGGCTTCAAATTTCGAACGTGTTTTTGGGGGGTTAATTTTCAAGTTTGAAAAATAAATAAATCAATGAACTTGACATAAAATAATGATGAAAGTAATGTTTCGAACAAAATCCCCTCTCTCATAAAAGACTTAACTATTTTCAATATCTAACAAATTAACGCAATAAAATCCTTCATAAATTTACAATGAAGGAAAGAAGGGAAAAAAAGCAAAGTAGAGACGGCAGAAAAGAAGAGAGAAAAAAACGTGTTTCTTTGTGATTCGTTTTTCTTGCAATAATTCATTCCGTTTATTTTTCATTAATTTTTCAAATGAAATAATTTTTTAGTTGAAATAAAATAATTGCAATACACGAACTATATTTATTAAATTATAAGATGATTTAATCAACTTCATGATTGGATTACAATAAATCATGATTAATAAACAAAGATGTTTGACAATACACACAAGCCCACGACACGAGACTGTTTTGACAATGGACTCGTGCCTAAACTAGAAACTCAAATTAATTACTCTATGATGTCATTACCCTGACGTTTCTCAATTTCAGGTGTCACTAGAAGAGCTATATAACCAATCCTTTCCAAAGAATCATCAGAACTTGTTTCAACTCTTATAGTGCTAACAACTACTACATATTCTTTATTAATCATGAAAGCTAAAGTACAAATGAGAAACCTCAACAAGAGGACCAAATTGGTTGAGAGTGAACGTCGATTCAAGAGAGCCTGTGAACAGATTGTCCAATTGAACTACTCTTTAGACGCTCTTCAAAAGAGGTACAACAGAGCCAAGACTGACAACAACAAGTCTTTCAGATACTCGCTACGTCTACGCATAGCAGTTGTTGATGGAATGCGCAACATGTACTACGACTACGCTCACCAGAAAGCAGAATCCGTAGCCGAACTGAGACAAGAACTGTTTGGTGAAGTTGTCGACATTATTTCAGAAGATTCTTCAGCAGACATTGAGATGTATGACTAGAGGAAAAGCACCAGACTTCTTCAAAAAACGGTTCTTTTCAGAGCCACACACATTTTTCAAAAAGAATCTGAATTTGTTGTCATTAGTTTATCTATAGTTCTGTATCCATATATTATAACTGCAGCCCTTTTTCTTCCCGACTGAAAAAAAAAACCCCAACAAAAATACCAAAAAAAAAAGAGAGGTTTAAATCCATAACTTTTCTATAAAAAAATTAATGCGTACACCTTATCTTTAAGTGCAGCAGGCTATTTTATAAGAAATTGCGTACACCTTATTTTTGTAGCAGGCTTCAAATTTCGAACGTGTTTTTGGGGGGTTAATTTTCAAGTTTGAAAAATAAATAAATCAATGAACTTGACATAAAATAATGATGAAAGTAATGTTTCGAACAAAATCCCCTCTCTCATAAAAGACTTAACTATTTTCAATATCTAACAAATTAACGCAATAAAATCCTTCATAAATTTACAATGAAGGAAAGAAGGGAAAAAAAGCAAAGTAGAGACGGCAGAAAAGAAGAGAGAAAAAAACGTGTTTCTTTGTGATTCGTTTTTCTTGCAATAATTCATTCCGTTTATTTTTCATTAATTTTTCAAATGAAATAATTTTTTAGTTGAAATAAAATAATTGCAATACACGAACTATATTTATTAAATTATAAGATGATTTAATCAACTTCATGATTGGATTACAATAAATCATGATTAATAAACAAAGATGTTTGACAATACACACAAGCCCACGACACGAGACTGTTTTGACAATGGACTCGTGCCTAAACTAGAAACTCAAATTAATTACTCTATGATGTCATTACCCTGACGTTTCTCAATTTCAGGTGTCACTAGAAGAGCTATATAACCAATCCTTTCCAAAGAATCATCAGAACTTGTTTCAACTCTTATAGTGCTAACAACTACTACATATTCTTTATTAATCATGAAAGCTAAAGTACAAATGAGAAACCTCAACAAGAGGACCAAATTGGTTGAGAGTGAACGTCGATTCAAGAGAGCCTGTGAACAGATTGTCCAATTGAACTACTCTTTAGACGCTCTTCAAAAGAGGTACAACAGAGCCAAGACTGACAACAACAAGTCTTTCAGATACTCGCTACGTCTACGCATAGCAGTTGTTGATGGAATGCGCAACATGTACTACGACTACGCTCACCAGAAAGCAGAATCCGTAGCCGAACTGAGACAAGAACTGTTTGGTGAAGTTGTCGACATTATTTCAGAAGATTCTTCAGCAGACATTGAGATGTATGACTAGAGGAAAAGCACCAGACTTCTTCAAAAAACGGTTCTTTTCAGAGCCACACACATTTTTCAAAAAGAATCTGAATTTGTTGTCATTAGTTTATCTATAGTTCTGTATCCATATATTATAACTGCAGCCCTTTTTCTTCCCGACTGAAAAAAAAAACCCCAACAAAAATACCAAAAAAAAAAGAGAGGTTTAAATCCATAACTTTTCTATAAAAAAATTAATGCGTACACCTTATCTTTAAGTGCAGCAGGCTATTTTATAAGAAATTGCGTACACCTTATTTTTGTAGCAGGCTTCAAATTTCGAACGTGTTTTTGGGGGGTTAATTTTCAAGTTTGAAAAATAAATAAATCAATGAACTTGACATAAAATAATGATGAAAGTAATGTTTCGAACAAAATCCCCTCTCTCATAAAAGACTTAACTATTTTCAATATCTAACAAATTAACGCAATAAAATCCTTCATAAATTTACAATGAAGGAAAGAAGGGAAAAAAAGCAAAGTAGAGACGGCAGAAAAGAAGAGAGAAAAAAACGTGTTTCTTTGTGATTCGTTTTTCTTGCAATAATTCATTCCGTTTATTTTTCATTAATTTTTCAAATGAAATAATTTTTTAGTTGAAATAAAATAATTGCAATACACGAACTATATTTATTAAATTATAAGATGATTTAATCAACTTCATGATTGGATTACAATAAATCATGATTAATAAACAAAGATGTTTGACAATACACACAAGCCCACGACACGAGACTGTTTTGACAATGGACTCGACTCTATGATGTCATTACCCTGACGTTTCTCAATTTCAGGTGTCACTAGAAGAGCTATATAACCAATCCTTTCCAAAGAATCATCAGAACTTGTTTCAACTCTTATAGTGCTAACAACTACTACATATTCTTTATTAATCATGAAAGCTAAAGTACAAATGAGAAACCTCAACAAGAGGACCAAATTGGTTGAGAGTGAACGTCGATTCAAGAGAGCCTGTGAACAGATTGTCCAATTGAACTACTCTTTAGACGCTCTTCAAAAGAGGTACAACAGAGCCAAGACTGACAACAACAAGTCTTTCAGATACTCGCTACGTCTACGCATAGCAGTTGTTGATGGAATGCGCAACATGTACTACGACTACGCTCACCAGAAAGCAGAATCCGTAGCCGAACTGAGACAAGAACTGTTTGGTGAAGTTGTCGACATTATTTCAGAAGATTCTTCAGCAGACATTGAGATGTATGACTAGAGGAAAAGCACCAGACTTCTTCAAAAAACGGTTCTTTTCAGAGCCACACACATTTTTCAAAAAGAATCTGAATTTGTTGTCATTAGTTTATCTATAGTTCTGTATCCATATATTATAACTGCAGCCCTTTTTCTTCCCGACTGAAAAAAAAAACCCCAACAAAAATACCAAAAAAAAAAGAGAGGTTTAAATCCATAACTTTTCTATAAAAAAATTAATGCGTACACCTTATCTTTAAGTGCAGCAGGCTATTTTATAAGAAATTGCGTACACCTTATTTTTGTAGCAGGCTTCAAATTTCGAACGTGTTTTTGGGGGGTTAATTTTCAAGTTTGAAAAATAAATAAATCAATGAACTTGACATAAAATAATGATGAAAGTAATGTTTCGAACAAAATCCCCTCTCTCATAAAAGACTTAACTATTTTCAATATCTAACAAATTAACGCAATAAAATCCTTCATAAATTTACAATGAAGGAAAGAAGGGAAAAAAAGCAAAGTAGAGACGGCAGAAAAGAAGAGAGAAAAAAACGTGTTTCTTTGTGATTCGTTTTTCTTGCAATAATTCATTCCGTTTATTTTTCATTAATTTTTCAAATGAAATAATTTTTTAGTTGAAATAAAATAATTGCAATACACGAACTATATTTATTAAATTATAAGATGATTTAATCAACTTCATGATTGGATTACAATAAATCATGATTAATAAACAAAGATGTTTGACAATACACACAAGCCCACGACACGAGACTGTTTTGACAATGGACTCGTGCCTAAACTAGAAACTCAAATTAATTACTCTATGATGTCATTACCCTGACGTTTCTCAATTTCAGGTGTCACTAGAAGAGCTATATAACCAATCCTTTCCAAAGAATCATCAGAACTTGTTTCAACTCTTATAGTGCTAACAACTACTACATATTCTTTATTAATCATGAAAGCTAAAGTACAAATGAGAAACCTCAACAAGAGGACCAAATTGGTTGAGAGTGAACGTCGATTCAAGAGAGCCTGTGAACAGATTGTCCAATTGAACTACTCTTTAGACGCTCTTCAAAAGAGGTACAACAGAGCCAAGACTGACAACAACAAGTCTTTCAGATACTCGCTACGTCTACGCATAGCAGTTGTTGATGGAATGCGCAACATGTACTACGACTACGCTCACCAGAAAGCAGAATCCGTAGCCGAACTGAGACAAGAACTGTTTGGTGAAGTTGTCGACATTATTTCAGAAGATTCTTCAGCAGACATTGAGATGTATGACTAGAGGAAAAGCACCAGACTTCTTCAAAAAACGGTTCTTTTCAGAGCCACACACATTTTTCAAAAAGAATCTGAATTTGTTGTCATTAGTTTATCTATAGTTCTGTATCCATATATTATAACTGCAGCCCTTTTTCTTCCCGACTGAAAAAAAAAAACCCCAACAAAAATACCAAAAAAAAAAGAGAGGTTTAAATCCATAACTTTTCTATAAAAAAATTAATGCGTACACCTTATCTTTAAGTGCAGCAGGCTATTTTATAAGAAATTGCGTACACCTTATTTTTGTAGCAGGCTTCAAATTTCGAACGTGTTTTTGGGGGGTTAATTTTCAAGTTTGAAAAATAAATAAATCAATGAACTTGACATAAAATAATGATGAAAGTAATGTTTCGAACAAAATCCCCTCTCTCATAAAAGACTTAACTATTTTCAATATCTAACAAATTAACGCAATAAAATCCTTCATAAATTTACAATGAAGGAAAGAAGGGAAAAAAAGCAAAGTAGAGACGGCAGAAAAGAAGAGAGAAAAAAACGTGTTTCTTTGTGATTCGTTTTTCTTGCAATAATTCATTCCGTTTATTTTTCATTAATTTTTCAAATGAAATAATTTTTTAGTTGAAATAAAATAATTGCAATACACGAACTATATTTATTAAATTATAAGATGATTTAATCAACTTCATGATTGGATTACAATAAATCATGATTAATAAACAAAGATGTTTGACAATACACACAAGCCCACGACACGAGACTGTTTTGACAATGGACTCGTGCCTAAACTAGAAACTCAAATTAATTACTCTATGATGTCATTACCCTGACGTTTCTCAATTTCAGGTGTCACTAGAAGAGCTATATAACCAATCCTTTCCAAAGAATCATCAGAACTTGTTTCAACTCTTATAGTGCTAACAACTACTACATATTCTTTATTAATCATGAAAGCTAAAGTACAAATGAGAAACCTCAACAAGAGGACCAAATTGGTTGAGAGTGAACGTCGATTCAAGAGAGCCTGTGAACAGATTGTCCAATTGAACTACTCTTTAGACGCTCTTCAAAAGAGGTACAACAGAGCCAAGACTGACAACAACAAGTCTTTCAGATACTCGCTACGTCTACGCATAGCAGTTGTTGATGGAATGCGCAACATGTACTACGACTACGCTCACCAGAAAGCAGAATCCGTAGCCGAACTGAGACAAGAACTGTTTGGTGAAGTTGTCGACATTATTTCAGAAGATTCTTCAGCAGACATTGAGATGTATGACTAGAGGAAAAGCACCAGACTTCTTCAAAAAACGGTTCTTTTCAGAGCCACACACATTTTTCAAAAAGAATCTGAATTTGTTGTCATTAGTTTATCTATAGTTCTGTATCCATATATTATAACTGCAGCCCTTTTTCTTCCCGACTGAAAAAAAAAAACCCCAACAAAAATACCAAAAAAAAAAGAGAGGTTTAAATCCATAACTTTTCTATAAAAAAATTAATGCGTACACCTTATCTTTAAGTGCAGCAGGCTATTTTATAAGAAATTGCGTACACCTTATTTTTGTAGCAGGCTTCAAATTTCGAACGTGTTTTTGGGGGGTTAATTTTCAAGTTTGAAAAATAAATAAATCAATGAACTTGACATAAAATAATGATGAAAGTAATGTTTCGAACAAAATCCCCTCTCTCATAAAAGACTTAACTATTTTCAATATCTAACAAATTAACGCAATAAAATCCTTCATAAATTTACAATGAAGGAAAGAAGGGAAAAAAAGCAAAGTAGAGACGGCAGAAAAGAAGAGAGAAAAAAACGTGTTTCTTTGTGATTCGTTTTTCTTGCAATAATTCATTCCGTTTATTTTTCATTAATTTTTCAAATGAAATAATTTTTTAGTTGAAATAAAATAATTGCAATACACGAACTATATTTATTAAATTATAAGATGATTTAATCAACTTCATGATTGGATTACAATAAATCATGATTAATAAACAAAGATGTTTGACAATACACACAAGCCCACGACACGAGACTGTTTTGACAATGGACTCGTGCCTAAACTAGAAACTCAAATTAATTACTCTATGATGTCATTACCCTGACGTTTCTCAATTTCAGGTGTCACTAGAAGAGCTATATAACCAATCCTTTCCAAAGAATCATCAGAACTTGTTTCAACTCTTATAG
This sequence comes from Mytilus galloprovincialis, assembly GCF_965363235.1. Classification (NCBI taxonomy): domain Eukaryota; kingdom Metazoa; phylum Mollusca; class Bivalvia; order Mytilida; family Mytilidae; genus Mytilus; species Mytilus galloprovincialis. The sequence continues at coordinate 9,741 of NW_027468221.1, read as the reverse complement.
TGCTAACAACTACTACATATTCTTTATTAATCATGAAAGCTAAAGTACAAATGAGAAACCTCAACAAGAGGACCAAATTGGTTGAGAGTGAACGTCGATTCAAGAGAGCCTGTGAACAGATTGTCCAATTGAACTACTCTTTAGACGCTCTTCAAAAGAGGTACAACAGAGCCAAGACTGACAACAACAAGTCTTTCAGATACTCGCTACGTCTACGCATAGCAGTTGTTGATGGAATGCGCAACATGTACTACGACTACGCTCACCAGAAAGCAGAATCCGTAGCCGAACTGAGACAAGAACTGTTTGGTGAAGTTGTCGACATTATTTCAGAAGATTCTTCAGCAGACATTGAGATGTATGACTAGAGGAAAAGCACCAGACTTCTTCAAAAAACGGTTCTTTTCAGAGCCACACACATTTTTCAAAAAGAATCTGAATTTGTTGTCATTAGTTTATCTATAGTTCTGTATCCATATATTATAACTGCAGCCCTTTTTCTTCCCGACTGAAAAAAAAAACCCCAACAAAAATACCAAAAAAAAAAGAGAGGTTTAAATCCATAACTTTTCTATAAAAAAATTAATGCGTACACCTTATCTTTAAGTGCAGCAGGCTATTTTATAAGAAATTGCGTACACCTTATTTTTGTAGCAGGCTTCAAATTTCGAACGTGTTTTTGGGGGGTTAATTTTCAAGTTTGAAAAATAAATAAATCAATGAACTTGACATAAAATAATGATGAAAGTAATGTTTCGAACAAAATCCCCTCTCTCATAAAAGACTTAACTATTTTCAATATCTAACAAATTAACGCAATAAAATCCTTCATAAATTTACAATGAAGGAAAGAAGGGAAAAAAAGCAAAGTAGAGACGGCAGAAAAGAAGAGAGAAAAAAACGTGTTTCTTTGTGATTCGTTTTTCTTGCAATAATTCATTCCGTTTATTTTTCATTAATTTTTCAAATGAAATAATTTTTTAGTTGAAATAAAATAATTGCAATACACGAACTATATTTATTAAATTATAAGATGATTTAATCAACTTCATGATTGGATTACAATAAATCATGATTAATAAACAAAGATGTTTGACAATACACACAAGCCCACGACACGAGACTGTTTTGACAATGGACTCGTGCCTAAACTAGAAACTCAAATTAATTACTCTATGATGTCATTACCCTGACGTTTCTCAATTTCAGGTGTCACTAGAAGAGCTATATAACCAATCCTTTCCAAAGAATCATCAGAACTTGTTTCAACTCTTATAGTGCTAACAACTACTACATATTCTTTATTAATCATGAAAGCTAAAGTACAAATGAGAAACCTCAACAAGAGGACCAAATTGGTTGAGAGTGAACGTCGATTCAAGAGAGCCTGTGAACAGATTGTCCAATTGAACTACTCTTTAGACGCTCTTCAAAAGAGGTACAACAGAGCCAAGACTGACAACAACAAGTCTTTCAGATACTCGCTACGTCTACGCATAGCAGTTGTTGATGGAATGCGCAACATGTACTACGACTACGCTCACCAGAAAGCAGAATCCGTAGCCGAACTGAGACAAGAACTGTTTGGTGAAGTTGTCGACATTATTTCAGAAGATTCTTCAGCAGACATTGAGATGTATGACTAGAGGAAAAGCACCAGACTTCTTCAAAAAACGGTTCTTTTCAGAGCCACACACATTTTTCAAAAAGAATCTGAATTTGTTGTCATTAGTTTATCTATAGTTCTGTATCCATATATTATAACTGCAGCCCTTTTTCTTCCCGACTGAAAAAAAAAACCCCAACAAAAATACCAAAAAAAAAAGAGAGGTTTAAATCCATAACTTTTCTATAAAAAAATTAATGCGTACACCTTATCTTTAAGTGCAGCAGGCTATTTTATAAGAAATTGCGTACACCTTATTTTTGTAGCAGGCTTCAAATTTCGAACGTGTTTTTGGGGGGTTAATTTTCAAGTTTGAAAAATAAATAAATCAATGAACTTGACATAAAATAATGATGAAAGTAATGTTTCGAACAAAATCCCCTCTCTCATAAAAGACTTAACTATTTTCAATATCTAACAAATTAACGCAATAAAATCCTTCATAAATTTACAATGAAGGAAAGAAGGGAAAAAAAGCAAAGTAGAGACGGCAGAAAAGAAGAGAGAAAAAAACGTGTTTCTTTGTGATTCGTTTTTCTTGCAATAATTCATTCCGTTTATTTTTCATTAATTTTTCAAATGAAATAATTTTTTAGTTGAAATAAAATAATTGCAATACACGAACTATATTTATTAAATTATAAGATGATTTAATCAACTTCATGATTGGATTACAATAAATCATGATTAATAAACAAAGATGTTTGACAATACACACAAGCCCACGACACGAGACTGTTTTGACAATGGACTCGTGCCTAAACTAGAAACTCAAATTAATTACTCTATGATGTCATTACCCTGACGTTTCTCAATTTCAGGTGTCACTAGAAGAGCTATATAACCAATCCTTTCCAAAGAATCATCAGAACTTGTTTCAACTCTTATAGTGCTAACAACTACTACATATTCTTTATTAATCATGAAAGCTAAAGTACAAATGAGAAACCTCAACAAGAGGACCAAATTGGTTGAGAGTGAACGTCGATTCAAGAGAGCCTGTGAACAGATTGTCCAATTGAACTACTCTTTAGACGCTCTTCAAAAGAGGTACAACAGAGCCAAGACTGACAACAACAAGTCTTTCAGATACTCGCTACGTCTACGCATAGCAGTTGTTGATGGAATGCGCAACATGTACTACGACTACGCTCACCAGAAAGCAGAATCCGTAGCCGAACTGAGACAAGAACTGTTTGGTGAAGTTGTCGACATTATTTCAGAAGATTCTTCAGCAGACATTGAGATGTATGACTAGAGGAAAAGCACCAGACTTCTTCAAAAAACGGTTCTTTTCAGAGCCACACACATTTTTCAAAAAGAATCTGAATTTGTTGTCATTAGTTTATCTATAGTTCTGTATCCATATATTATAACTGCAGCCCTTTTTCTTCCCGACTGAAAAAAAAAACCCCAACAAAAATACCAAAAAAAAAAGAGAGGTTTAAATCCATAACTTTTCTATAAAAAAATTAATGCGTACACCTTATCTTTAAGTGCAGCAGGCTATTTTATAAGAAATTGCGTACACCTTATTTTTGTAGCAGGCTTCAAATTTCGAACGTGTTTTTGGGGGGTTAATTTTCAAGTTTGAAAAATAAATAAATCAATGAACTTGACATAAAATAATGATGAAAGTAATGTTTCGAACAAAATCCCCTCTCTCATAAAAGACTTAACTATTTTCAATATCTAACAAATTAACGCAATAAAATCCTTCATAAATTTACAATGAAGGAAAGAAGGGAAAAAAAGCAAAGTAGAGACGGCAGAAAAGAAGAGAGAAAAAAACGTGTTTCTTTGTGATTCGTTTTTCTTGCAATAATTCATTCCGTTTATTTTTCATTAATTTTTCAAATGAAATAATTTTTTAGTTGAAATAAAATAATTGCAATACACGAACTATATTTATTAAATTATAAGATGATTTAATCAACTTCATGATTGGATTACAATAAATCATGATTAATAAACAAAGATGTTTGACAATACACACAAGCCCACGACACGAGACTGTTTTGACAATGGACTCGTGCCTAAACTAGAAACTCAAATTAATTACTCTATGATGTCATTACCCTGACGTTTCTCAATTTCAGGTGTCACTAGAAGAGCTATATAACCAATCCTTTCCAAAGAATCATCAGAACTTGTTTCAACTCTTATAGTGCTAACAACTACTACATATTCTTTATTAATCATGAAAGCTAAAGTACAAATGAGAAACCTCAACAAGAGGACCAAATTGGTTGAGAGTGAACGTCGATTCAAGAGAGCCTGTGAACAGATTGTCCAATTGAACTACTCTTTAGACGCTCTTCAAAAGAGGTACAACAGAGCCAAGACTGACAACAACAAGTCTTTCAGATACTCGCTACGTCTACGCATAGCAGTTGTTGATGGAATGCGCAACATGTACTACGACTACGCTCACCAGAAAGCAGAATCCGTAGCCGAACTGAGACAAGAACTGTTTGGTGAAGTTGTCGACATTATTTCAGAAGATTCTTCAGCAGACATTGAGATGTATGACTAGAGGAAAAGCACCAGACTTCTTCAAAAAACGGTTCTTTTCAGAGCCACACACATTTTTCAAAAAGAATCTGAATTTGTTGTCATTAGTTTATCTATAGTTCTGTATCCATATATTATAACTGCAGCCCTTTTTCTTCCCGACTGAAAAAAAAAAACCCCAACAAAAATACCAAAAAAAAAAGAGAGGTTTAAATCCATAACTTTTCTATAAAAAAATTAATGCGTACACCTTATCTTTAAGTGCAGCAGGCTATTTTATAAGAAATTGCGTACACCTTATTTTTGTAGCAGGCTTCAAATTTCGAACGTGTTTTTGGGGGGTTAATTTTCAAGTTTGAAAAATAAATAAATCAATGAACTTGACATAAAATAATGATGAAAGTAATGTTTCGAACAAAATCCCCTCTCTCATAAAAGACTTAACTATTTTCAATATCTAACAAATTAACGCAATAAAATCCTTCATAAATTTACAATGAAGGAAAGAAGGGAAAAAAAGCAAAGTAGAGACGGCAGAAAAGAAGAGAGAAAAAAACGTGTTTCTTTGTGATTCGTTTTTCTTGCAATAATTCATTCCGTTTATTTTTCATTAATTTTTCAAATGAAATAATTTTTTAGTTGAAATAAAATAATTGCAATACACGAACTATATTTATTAAATTATAAGATGATTTAATCAACTTCATGATTGGATTACAATAAATCATGATTAATAAACAAAGATGTTTGACAATACACACAAGCCCACGACACGAGACTGTTTTGACAATGGACTCGTGCCTAAACTAGAAACTCAAATTAATTACTCTATGATGTCATTACCCTGACGTTTCTCAATTTCAGGTGTCACTAGAAGAGCTATATAACCAATCCTTTCCAAAGAATCATCAGAACTTGTTTCAACTCTTATAGTGCTAACAACTACTACATATTCTTTATTAATCATGAAAGCTAAAGTACAAATGAGAAACCTCAACAAGAGGACCAAATTGGTTGAGAGTGAACGTCGATTCAAGAGAGCCTGTGAACAGATTGTCCAATTGAACTACTCTTTAGACGCTCTTCAAAAGAGGTACAACAGAGCCAAGACTGACAACAACAAGTCTTTCAGATACTCGCTACGTCTACGCATAGCAGTTGTTGATGGAATGCGCAACATGTACTACGACTACGCTCACCAGAAAGCAGAATCCGTAGCCGAACTGAGACAAGAACTGTTTGGTGAAGTTGTCGACATTATTTCAGAAGATTCTTCAGCAGACATTGAGATGTATGACTAGAGGAAAAGCACCAGACTTCTTCAAAAAACGGTTCTTTTCAGAGCCACACACATTTTTCAAAAAGAATCTGAATTTGTTGTCATTAGTTTATCTATAGTTCTGTATCCATATATTATAACTGCAGCCCTTTTTCTTCCCGACTGAAAAAAAAAACCCCAACAAAAATACCAAAAAAAAAAGAGAGGTTTAAATCCATAACTTTTCTATAAAAAATTAATGCGTACACCTTATCTTTAAGTGCAGCAGGCTATTTTATAAGAAATTGCGTACACCTTATTTTTGTAGCAGGCTTCAAATTTCGAACGTGTTTTTGGGGGGTTAATTTTCAAGTTTGAAAAATAAATAAATCAATGAACTTGACATAAAATAATGATGAAAGTAATGTTTCGAACAAAATCCCCTCTCTCATAAAAGACTTAACTATTTTCAATATCTAACAAATTAACGCAATAAAATCCTTCATAAATTTACAATGAAGGAAAGAAGGGAAAAAAAGCAAAGTAGAGACGGCAGAAAAGAAGAGAGAAAAAAACGTGTTTCTTTGTGATTCGTTTTTCTTGCAATAATTCATTCCGTTTATTTTTCATTAATTTTTCAAATGAAATAATTTTTTAGTTGAAATAAAATAATTGCAATACACGAACTATATTTATTAAATTATAAGATGATTTAATCAACTTCATGATTGGATTACAATAAATCATGATTAATAAACAAAGATGTTTGACAATACACACAAGCCCACGACACGAGACTGTTTTGACAATGGACTCGTGCCTAAACTAGAAACTCAAATTAATTACTCTATGATGTCATTACCCTGACGTTTCTCAATTTCAGGTGTCACTAGAAGAGCTATATAACCAATCCTTTCCAAAGAATCATCAGAACTTGTTTCAACTCTTATAGTGCTAACAACTACTACATATTCTTTATTAATCATGAAAGCTAAAGTACAAATGAGAAACCTCAACAAGAGGACCAAATTGGTTGAGAGTGAACGTCGATTCAAGAGAGCCTGTGAACAGATTGTCCAATTGAACTACTCTTTAGACGCTCTTCAAAAGAGGTACAACAGAGCCAAGACTGACAACAACAAGTCTTTCAGATACTCGCTACGTCTACGCATAGCAGTTGTTGATGGAATGCGCAACATGTACTACGACTACGCTCACCAGAAAGCAGAATCCGTAGCCGAACTGAGACAAGAACTGTTTGGTGAAGTTGTCGACATTATTTCAGAAGATTCTTCAGCAGACATTGAGATGTATGACTAGAGGAAAAGCACCAGACTTCTTCAAAAAACGGTTCTTTTCAGAGCCACACACATTTTTCAAAAAGAATCTGAATTGTTGTCATTAGTTTATCTATAGTTCTGTATCCATATATTATAACTGCAGCCCTTTTTCTTCCCGACTGAAAAAAAAAAACCCCAACAAAAATACCAAAAAAAAAAGAGAGGTTTAAATCCATAACTTTTCTATAAAAAAATTAATGCGTACACCTTATCTTTAAGTGCAGCAGGCTATTTTATAAGAAATTGCGTACACCTTATTTTTGTAGCAGGCTTCAAATTTCGAACGTGTTTTTGGGGGGTTAATTTTCAAGTTTGAAAAATAAATAAATCAATGAACTTGACATAAAATAATGATGAAAGTAATGTTTCGAACAAAATCCCCTCTCTCATAAAAGACTTAACTATTTTCAATATCTAACAAATTAACGCAATAAAATCCTTCATAAATTTACAATGAAGGAAAGAAGGGAAAAAAAGCAAAGTAGAGACGGCAGAAAAGAAGAGAGAAAAAAACGTGTTTCTTTGTGATTCGTTTTTCTTGCAATAATTCATTCCGTTTATTTTTCATTAATTTTTCAAATGAAATAATTTTTTAGTTGAAATAAAATAATTGCAATACACGAACTATATTTATTAAATTATAAGATGATTTAATCAACTTCATGATTGGATTACAATAAATCATGATTAATAAACAAAGATGTTTGACAATACACACAAGCCCACGACACGAGACTGTTTTGACAATGGACTCGTGCCTAAACTAGAAACTCAAATTAATTACTCTATGATGTCATTACCCTGACGTTTCTCAATTTCAGGTGTCACTAGAAGAGCTATATAACCAATCCTTTCCAAAGAATCATCAGAACTTGTTTCAACTCTTATAGTGCTAACAACTACTACATATTCTTTATTAATCATGAAAGCTAAAGTACAAATGAGAAACCTCAACAAGAGGACCAAATTGGTTGAGAGTGAACGTCGATTCAAGAGAGCCTGTGAACAGATTGTCCAATTGAACTACTCTTTAGACGCTCTTCAAAAGAGGTACAACAGAGCCAAGACTGACAACAACAAGTCTTTCAGATACTCGCTACGTCTACGCATAGCAGTTGTTGATGGAATGCGCAACATGTACTACGACTACGCTCACCAGAAAGCAGAATCCGTAGCCGAACTGAGACAAGAACTGTTTGGTGAAGTTGTCGACATTATTTCAGAAGATTCTTCAGCAGACATTGAGATGTATGACTAGAGGAAAAGCACCAGACTTCTTCAAAAAACGGTTCTTTTCAGAGCCACACACATTTTTCAAAAAGAATCTGAATTTGTTGTCATTAGTTTATCTATAGTTCTGTATCCATATATTATAACTGCAGCCCTTTTTCTTCCCGACTGAAAAAAAAAAACCCCAACAAAAATACCAAAAAAAAAAGAGAGGTTTAAATCCATAACTTTTCTATAAAAAAATTAATGCGTACACCTTATCTTTAAGTGCAGCAGGCTATTTTATAAGAAATTGCGTACACCTTATTTTTGTAGCAGGCTTCAAATTTCGAACGTGTTTTTGGGGGGTTAATTTTCAAGTTTGAAAAATAAATAAATCAATGAACTTGACATAAAATAATGATGAAAGTAATGTTTCGAACAAAATCCCCTCTCTCATAAAAGACTTAACTATTTTCAATATCTAACAAATTAACGCAATAAAATCCTTCATAAATTTACAATGAAGGAAAGAAGGGAAAAAAAGCAAAGTAGAGACGGCAGAAAAGAAGAGAGAAAAAAACGTGTTTCTTTGTGATTCGTTTTTCTTGCAATAATTCATTCCGTTTATTTTTCATTAATTTTTCAAATGAAATAATTTTTTAGTTGAAATAAAATAATTGCAATACACGAACTATATTTATTAAATTATAAGATGATTTAATCAACTTCATGATTGGATTTACAATAAATCATGATTAATAAACAAAGATGTTTTGACAATACACACAAGCCACGACACGAGACTGTTTTGACAATGGACTCGTGCCTAAACTAGAAACTCAAATTAATTACTCTATGATGTCATTACCCTGACGTTTCTCAATTTCAGGTGTCACTAGAAGAGCTATATAACCAATCCTTTCCAAAGAATCATCAGAACTTGTTTCAACTCTTATAGTGCTAACAACTACTACATATTCTTTATTAATCATGAAGCTAAAGTACAAATGAGAAAACCTCAACAAGAGGACCAAATTGGTTGAGAGTGAACGTCGATTCAAGAGAGCCTGTGAACAGATTGTCCAATTGAACTACTCTTTAGACGCTCTTCAAAAGAGGTACAACAGAGCCAAGACTGACAACAACAAGTCTTTCAGATACTCGCTACGTCTACGCATAGCAGTTGTTGATGGAATGCGCAACATGTACTACGACTACGCTCACCAGAAAGCAGAATCCGTAGCCGAACTGAGACAAGAACTGTTTGGTGAAGTTGTCGACATTATTTCAGAAGATTCTTCAGCAGACATTGAGATGTATGACTAGAGGAAAAGCACCAGACTTCTTCAAAAAACGGTTCTTTTCAGAGCCACACACATTTTTCAAAAAGAATCTGAATTTGTTGTCATTAGTTTATCTATAGTTCTGTATCCATATATTATAACTGCAGCCCTTTTCTTCCCGACTGAAAAAAAAAAACCCCAACAAAAATACCAAAAAAAAAAGAGAGGTTTAAATCCATAACTTTTCTATAAAAAATTAATGCGTACACCTTATCTTTAAGTGCAGCAGGCTATTTTATAAGAAATTGCGTACACCTTATTTTTGTAGCAGGCTTCAAATTTCGAACGTGTTTTTGGGGGGTTAATTTTCAAGTTTGAAAAATAAATAAATCAATGAACTTGACATAAAATAATGATGAAAGTAATGTTTCGAACAAAATCCCCTCTCTCATAAAAGACTTAACTATT
>NW_027468220.1:0-28022 GCF_965363235.1 Mytilus galloprovincialis | reverse complement strand
ATATCGACTTGTAGCACAGGACCAGGGCAACAAATTCATACCAGTAGATGTATGCTTTGTTGTAACAACTTTCGGCATTTAGCACACTCCCGCAAATCTATGACAGTCTGGAAAGTCACTTCCGTTTCATGAATTGTGGACAAACTATACATGCGACCCCCTATAAATAGCTGCAGAAAGTTAGCAAACTGCCAGGGCAACTAACTAATAACACTAAAGTTGTGCTCAGCCGATAAACTCGCCGGTATTTTTGAAAAAACGGAGAAAACGATTAGACCCAATAACGTTAGCGGAGGTGTCATTTTGTTAACGTAATCGTAAACACGCACACCTTAGGTTGACAGACGTTGCGGCCATAATATTTGGGCCACATATAAAAAATTGATATCGACTTGTAGCACAGGAACAGGGCAACAAATTCATACCAGTAGATGTATGCTTTGTTGTAACAACTTTCGGCATTTAGCACACTCCCGCAAATCTATGACAGTCTGGAAAGTCACTTCCGTTTCATGAATTGTGGACAAACTATACATGCGACCCCCTATAAATAGCTGCAGAAAGTTAGCAAACTGCCAGGGCAACTAACTAATAACACTAAAGTTGTGCTCAGCCGATAAACTCGCCGGTATTTTTGAAAAAACGGAGAAAACGATTAGACCCAATAACGTTAGCGGAGGTGTCATTTTGTTAACGTAATCGTAAACACGCACACCTTAGGTTGACAGACGTTGCGGCCATAATATTTGGGCCACATATAAAAAATTGATATCGACTTGTAGCACAGGAACAGGGCAACAAATTCATACCAGTAGATGTATGCTTTGTTGTAACAACTTTCGGCATTTAGCACACTCCCGCAAATCTATGACAGTCTGGAAAGTCACTTCCGTTTCATGAATTGTGGACAAACTATACATGCGACCCCCTATAAATAGCTGCAGAAAGTTAGCAAACTGCCAGGGCAACTAACTAATAACACTAAAGTTGTGCTCAGCCGATAAACTCGCCGGTATTTTTGAAAAAACGGAGAAAACGATTAGACCCAATAACGTTAGCGGAGGTGTCATTTTGTTAACGTAATCGTAAACACGCACACCTTAGGTTGACAGACGTTGCGGCCATAATATTTGGGCCACATATAAAAAATTGATATCGACTTGTAGCACAGGAACAGGGCAACAAATTCATACCAGTAGATGTATGCTTTGTTGTAACAACTTTCGGCATTTAGCACACTCCCGCAAATCTATGACAGTCTGGAAAGTCACTTCCGTTTCATGAATTGTGGACAAACTATACATGCGACCCCCTATAAATAGCTGCAGAAAGTTAGCAAACTGCCAGGGCAACTAACTAATAACACTAAAGTTGTGCTCAGCCGATAAACTCGCCGGTATTTTTGAAAAAACGGAGAAAACGATTAGACCCAATAACGTTAGCGGAGGTGTCATTTTGTTAACGTAATCGTAAACACGCACACCTTAGGTTGACAGACGTTGCGGCCATAATATTTGGGCCACATATAAAAAATTGATATCGACTTGTAGCACAGGAACAGGGCAACAAATTCATACCAGTAGATGTATGCTTTGTTGTAACAACTTTCGGCATTTAGCACACTCCCGCAAATCTATGACAGTCTGGAAAGTCACTTCCGTTTCATGAATTGTGGACAAACTATACATGCGACCCCCTATAAATAGCTGCAGAAAGTTAGCAAACTGCCAGGGCAACTAACTAATAACACTAAAGTTGTGTTCAGCCGATAAACTCGCCGGTATTTTTGAAAAAACGGAGAAAACGATTAGACCCAATAACGTTAGCGGAGGTGTCATTTTGTTAACGTAATCGTAAACACGCACACCTTAGGTTGACAGACGTTGCGGCCATAATATTTGGGCCACATATAAAAAATTGATATCGACTTGTAGCACAGGAACAGGGCAACAAATTCATACCAGTAGATGTATGCTTTGTTGTAACAACTTTCGGCATTTAGCACACTCCCGCAAATCTATGACAGTCTGGAAAGTCACTTCCGTTTCATGAATTGTGGACAAACTATACATGCGACCCCCTATAAATAGCTGCAGAAAGTTAGCAAACTGCCAGGGCAACTAACTAATAACACTAAAGTTGTGCTCAGCCGATAAACTCGCCGGTATTTTTGAAAAAACGGAGAAAACGATTAGACCCAATAACGTTAGCGGAGGTGTCATTTTGTTAACGTAATCGTAAACACGCACACCTTAGGTTGACAGACGTTGCGGCCATAATATTTGGGCCACATATAAAAAATTGATATCGACTTGTAGCACAGGAACAGGGCAACAAATTCATACCAGTAGATGTATGCTTTGTTGTAACAACTTTCGGCATTTAGCACACTCCCGCAAATCTATGACAGTCTGGAAAGTCACTTCCGTTTCATGAATTGTGGACAAACTATACATGCGACCCCCTATAAATAGCTGCAGAAAGTTAGCAAACTGCCAGGGCAACTAACTAATAACACTAAAGTTGTGCTCAGCCGATAAACTCGCCGGTATTTTTGAAAAAACGGAGAAAACGATTAGACCCAATAACGTTAGCGGAGGTGTCATTTTGTTAACGTAATCGTAAACACGCACACCTTAGGTTGACAGACGTTGCGGCCATAATATTTGGGCCACATATAAAAAATTGATATCGACTTGTAGCACAGGAACAGGGCAACAAATTCATACCAGTAGATGTATGCTTTGTTGTAACAACTTTCGGCATTTAGCACACTCCCGCAAATCTATGACAGTCTGGAAAGTCACTTCCGTTTCATGAATTGTGGACAAACTATACATGCGACCCCCTATAAATAGCTGCAGAAAGTTAGCAAACTGCCAGGGCAACTAACTAATAACACTAAAGTTGTGCTCAGCCGATAAACTCGCCGGTATTTTTGAAAAAACGGAGAAAACGATTAGACCCAATAACGTTAGCGGAGGTGTCATTTTGTTAACGTAATCGTAAACACGCACACCTTAGGTTGACAGACGTTGCGGCCATAATATTTGGGCCACATATAAAAAATTGATATCGACTTGTAGCACAGGAACAGGGCAACAAATTCATACCAGTAGATGTATGCTTTGTTGTAACAACTTTCGGCATTTAGCACACTCCCGCAAATCTATGACAGTCTGGAAAGTCACTTCCGTTTCATGAATTGTGGACAAACTATACATGCGACCCCCTATAAATAGCTGCAGAAAGTTAGCAAACTGCCAGGGCAACTAACTAATAACACTAAAGTTGTGCTCAGCCGATAAACTCGCCGGTATTTTTGAAAAAACGGAGAAAACGATTAGACCCAATAACGTTAGCGGAGGTGTCATTTTGTTAACGTAATCGTAAACACGCACACCTTAGGTTGACAGACGTTGCGGCCATAATATTTGGGCCACATATAAAAAATTGATATCGACTTGTAGCACAGGAACAGGGCAACAAATTCATACCAGTAGATGTATGCTTTGTTGTAACAACTTTCGGCATTTAGCACACTCCCGCAAATCTATGACAGTCTGGAAAGTCACTTCCGTTTCATGAATTGTGGACAAACTATACATGCGACCCCCTATAAATAGCTGCAGAAAGTTAGCAAACTGCCAGGGCAACTAACTAATAACACTAAAGTTGTGCTCAGCCGATAAACTCGCCGGTATTTTTGAAAAAACGGAGAAAACGATTAGACCCAATAACGTTAGCGGAGGTGTCATTTTGTTAACGTAATCGTAAACACGCACACCTTAGGTTGACAGACGTTGCGGCCATAATATTTGGGCCACATATAAAAAATTGATATCGACTTGTAGCACAGGAACAGGGCAACAAATTCATACCAGTAGATGTATGCTTTGTTGTAACAACTTTCGGCATTTAGCACACTCCCGCAAATCTATGACAGTCTGGAAAGTCACTTCCGTTTCATGAATTGTGGACAAACTATACATGCGACCCCCTATAAATAGCTGCAGAAAGTTAGCAAACTGCCAGGGCAACTAACTAATAACACTAAAGTTGTGCTCAGCCGATAAACTCGCCGGTATTTTTGAAAAAACGGAGAAAACGATTAGACCCAATAACGTTAGCGGAGGTGTCATTTTGTTAACGTAATCGTAAACACGCACACCTTAGGTTGACAGACGTTGCGGCCATAATATTTGGGCCACATATAAAAAATTGATATCGACTTGTAGCACAGGAACAGGGCAACAAATTCATACCAGTAGATGTATGCTTTGTTGTAACAACTTTCGGCATTTAGCACACTCCCGCAAATCTATGACAGTCTGGAAAGTCACTTCCGTTTCATGAATTGTGGACAAACTATACATGCGACCCCCTATAAATAGCTGCAGAAAGTTAGCAAACTGCCAGGGCAACTAACTAATAACACTAAAGTTGTGCTCAGCCGATAAACTCGCCGGTATTTTTGAAAAAACGGAGAAAACGATTAGACCCAATAACGTTAGCGGAGGTGTCATTTTGTTAACGTAATCGTAAACACGCACACCTTAGGTTGACAGACGTTGCGGCCATAATATTTGGGCCACATATAAAAAATTGATATCGACTTGTAGCACAGGAACAGGGCAACAAATTCATACCAGTAGATGTATGCTTTGTTGTAACAACTTTCGGCATTTAGCACACTCCCGCAAATCTATGACAGTCTGGAAAGTCACTTCCGTTTCATGAATTGTGGACAAACTATACATGCGACCCCCTATAAATAGCTGCAGAAAGTTAGCAAACTGCCAGGGCAACTAACTAATAACACTAAAGTTGTGCTCAGCCGATAAACTCGCCGGTATTTTTGAAAAAACGGAGAAAACGATTAGACCCAATAACGTTAGCGGAGGTGTCATTTTGTTAACGTAATCGTAAACACGCACACCTTAGGTTGACAGACGTTGCGGCCATAATATTTGGGCCACATATAAAAAATTGATATCGACTTGTAGCACAGGAACAGGGCAACAAATTCATACCAGTAGATGTATGCTTTGTTGTAACAACTTTCGGCATTTAGCACACTCCCGCAAATCTATGACAGTCTGGAAAGTCACTTCCGTTTCATGAATTGTGGACAAACTATACATGCGACCCCCTATAAATAGCTGCAGAAAGTTAGCAAACTGCCAGGGCAACTAACTAATAACACTAAAGTTGTGCTCAGCCGATAAACTCGCCGGTATTTTTGAAAAAACGGAGAAAACGATTAGACCCAATAACGTTAGCGGAGGTGTCATTTTGTTAACGTAATCGTAAACACGCACACCTTAGGTTGACAGACGTTGCGGCCATAATATTTGGGCCACATATAAAAAATTGATATCGACTTGTAGCACAGGAACAGGGCAACAAATTCATACCAGTAGATGTATGCTTTGTTGTAACAACTTTCGGCATTTAGCACACTCCCGCAAATCTATGACAGTCTGGAAAGTCACTTCCGTTTCATGAATTGTGGACAAACTATACATGCGACCCCCTATAAATAGCTGCAGAAAGTTAGCAAACTGCCAGGGCAACTAACTAATAACACTAAAGTTGTGCTCAGCCGATAAACTCGCCGGTATTTTTGAAAAAACGGAGAAAACGATTAGACCCAATAACGTTAGCGGAGGTGTCATTTTGTTAACGTAATCGTAAACACGCACACCTTAGGTTGACAGACGTTGCGGCCATAATATTTGGGCCACATATAAAAAATTGATATCGACTTGTAGCACAGGAACAGGGCAACAAATTCATACCAGTAGATGTATGCTTTGTTGTAACAACTTTCGGCATTTAGCACACTCCCGCAAATCTATGACAGTCTGGAAAGTCACTTCCGTTTCATGAATTGTGGACAAACTATACATGCGACCCCCTATAAATAGCTGCAGAAAGTTAGCAAACTGCCAGGGCAACTAACTAATAACACTAAAGTTGTGCTCAGCCGATAAACTCGCCGGTATTTTTGAAAAAACGGAGAAAACGATTAGACCCAATAACGTTAGCGGAGGTGTCATTTTGTTAACGTAATCGTAAACACGCACACCTTAGGTTGACAGACGTTGCGGCCATAATATTTGGGCCACATATAAAAAATTGATATCGACTTGTAGCACAGGAACAGGGCAACAAATTCATACCAGTAGATGTATGCTTTGTTGTAACAACTTTCGGCATTTAGCACACTCCCGCAAATCTATGACAGTCTGGAAAGTCACTTCCGTTTCATGAATTGTGGACAAACTATACATGCGACCCCCTATAAATAGCTGCAGAAAGTTAGCAAACTGCCAGGGCAACTAACTAATAACACTAAAGTTGTGCTCAGCCGATAAACTCGCCGGTATTTTTGAAAAAACGGAGAAAACGATTAGACCCAATAACGTTAGCGGAGGTGTCATTTTGTTAACGTAATCGTAAACACGCACACCTTAGGTTGACAGACGTTGCGGCCATAATATTTGGGCCACATATAAAAAATTGATATCGACTTGTAGCACAGGAACAGGGCAACAAATTCATACCAGTAGATGTATGCTTTGTTGTAACAACTTTCGGCATTTAGCACACTCCCGCAAATCTATGACAGTCTGGAAAGTCACTTCCGTTTCATGAATTGTGGACAAACTATACATGCGACCCCCTATAAATAGCTGCAGAAAGTTAGCAAACTGCCAGGGCAACTAACTAATAACACTAAAGTTGTGCTCAGCCGATAAACTCGCCGATATTTTTGAAAAAACGGAGAAAACGATTAGACCCAATAACGTTAGCGGAGGTGTCATTTTGTTAACGTAATCGTAAACACGCACACCTTAGGTTGACAGACGTTGCGGCCATAATATTTGGGCCACATATAAAAAATTGATATCGACTTGTAGCACAGGAACAGGGCAACAAATTCATACCAGTAGATGTATGCTTTGTTGTAACAACTTTCGGCATTTAGCACACTCCCGCAAATCTATGACAGTCTGGAAAGTCACTTCCGTTTCATGAATTGTGGACAAACTATACATGCGACCCCCTATAAATAGCTGCAGAAAGTTAGCAAACTGCCAGGGCAACTAACTAATAACACTAAAGTTGTGCTCAGCCGATAAACTCGCCGGTATTTTTGAAAAAACGGAGAAAACGATTAGACCCAATAACGTTAGCGGAGGTGTCATTTTGTTAACGTAATCGTAAACACGCACACCTTAGGTTGACAGACGTTGCGGCCATAATATTTGGGCCACATATAAAAAATTGATATCGACTTGTAGCACAGGAACAGGGCAACAAATTCATACCAGTAGATGTATGCTTTGTTGTAACAACTTTCGGCATTTAGCACACTCCCGCAAATCTATGACAGTCTGGAAAGTCACTTCCGTTTCATGAATTGTGGACAAACTATACATGCGACCCCCTATAAATAGCTGCAGAAAGTTAGCAAACTGCCAGGGCAACTAACTAATAACACTAAAGTTGTGCTCAGCCGATAAACTCGCCGGTATTTTTGAAAAAACGGAGAAAACGATTAGACCCAATAACGTTAGCGGAGGTGTCATTTTGTTAACGTAATCGTAAACACGCACACCTTAGGTTGACAGACGTTGCGGCCATAATATTTGGGCCACATATAAAAAATTGATATCGACTTGTAGCACAGGAACAGGGCAACAAATTCATACCAGTAGATGTATGCTTTGTTGTAACAACTTTCGGCATTTAGCACACTCCCGCAAATCTATGACAGTCTGGAAAGTCACTTCCGTTTCATGAATTGTGGACAAACTATACATGCGACCCCCTATAAATAGCTGCAGAAAGTTAGCAAACTGCCAGGGCAACTAACTAATAACACTAAAGTTGTGCTCAGCCGATAAACTCGCCGGTATTTTTGAAAAAACGGAGAAAACGATTAGACCCAATAACGTTAGCGGAGGTGTCATTTTGTTAACGTAATCGTAAACACGCACACCTTAGGTTGACAGACGTTGCGGCCATAATATTTGGGCCACATATAAAAAATTGATATCGACTTGTAGCACAGGAACAGGGCAACAAATTCATACCAGTAGATGTATGCTTTGTTGTAACAACTTTCGGCATTTAGCACACTCCCGCAAATCTATGACAGTCTGGAAAGTCACTTCCGTTTCATGAATTGTGGACAAACTATACATGCGACCCCCTATAAATAGCTGCAGAAAGTTAGCAAACTGCCAGGGCAACTAACTAATAACACTAAAGTTGTGCTCAGCCGATAAACTCGCCGGTATTTTTGAAAAAACGGAGAAAACGATTAGACCCAATAACGTTAGCGGAGGTGTCATTTTGTTAACGTAATCGTAAACACGCACACCTTAGGTTGACAGACGTTGCGGCCATAATATTTGGGCCACATATAAAAAATTGATATCGACTTGTAGCACAGGAACAGGGCAACAAATTCATACCAGTAGATGTATGCTTTGTTGTAACAACTTTCGGCATTTAGCACACTCCCGCAAATCTATGACAGTCTGGAAAGTCACTTCCGTTTCATGAATTGTGGACAAACTATACATGCGACCCCCTATAAATAGCTGCAGAAAGTTAGCAAACTGCCAGGGCAACTAACTAATAACACTAAAGTTGTGCTCAGCCGATAAACTCGCCGGTATTTTTGAAAAAACGGAGAAAACGATTAGACCCAATAACGTTAGCGGAGGTGTCATTTTGTTAACGTAATCGTAAACACGCACACCTTAGGTTGACAGACGTTGCGGCCATAATATTTGGGCCACATATAAAAAATTGATATCTACTTGTAGCACAGGAACAGGGCAACAAATTCATACCAGTAGATGTATGCTTTGTTGTAACAACTTTCGGCATTTAGCACACTCCCGCAAATCTATGACAGTCTGGAAAGTCACTTCCGTTTCATGAATTGTGGACAAACTATACATGCGACCCCCTATAAATAGCTGCAGAAAGTTAGCAAACTGCCAGGGCAACTAACTAATAACACTAAAGTTGTGCTCAGCCGATAAACTCGCCGGTATTTTTGAAAAAACGGAGAAAACGATTAGACCCAATAACGTTAGCGGAGGTGTCATTTTGTTAACGTAATCGTAAACACGCACACCTTAGGTTGACAGACGTTGCGGCCATAATATTTGGGCCACATATAAAAAATTGATATCGACTTGTAGCACAGGAACAGGGCAACAAATTCATACCAGTAGATGTATGCTTTGTTGTAACAACTTTCGGCATTTAGCGCACTCCCGCAAATCTATGACAGTCTGGAAAGTCACTTCCGTTTCATGAATTGTAGACAAACTATACATGCGACCCCCTATAAATAGCTGCAGAAAGTTAGCAAACTGCCAGGGCAACTAACTAATAACACTAAAGTTGTGCTCAGCCGATAAACTCGCCGGTATTTTTGAAAAAACGGAGAAAACGATTAGACCCAATAACGTTAGCGGAGGTGTCATTTTGTTAACGTAATCGTAAACACGCACACCTTAGGTTGACAGACGTTGCGGCCATAATATTTGGGCCACATATAAAAAATTGATATCGACTTGTAGCACAGGAACAGGGCAACAAATTCATACCAGTAGATGTATGCTTTGTTGTAACAACTTTCGGCATTTAGCACACTCCCGCAAATCTATGACAGTCTGGAAAGTCACTTCCGTTTCATGAATTGTGGACAAACTATACATGCGACCCCCTATAAATAGCTGCAGAAAGTTAGCAAACTGCCAGGGCAACTAACTAATAACACTAAAGTTGTGCTCAGCCGATAAACTCGCCGGTATTTTTGAAAAAACGGAGAAAACGATTAGACCCAATAACGTTAGCGGAGGTGTCATTTTGTTAACGTAATCGTAAACACGCACACCTTAGGTTGACAGACGTTGCGGCCATAATATTTGGGCCACATATAAAAAATTGATATCGACTTGTAGCACAGGAACAGGGCAACAAATTCATACCAGTAGATGTATGCTTTGTTGTAACAACTTTCGGCATTTAGCACACTCCCGCAAATCTATGACAGTCTGGAAAGTCACTTCCGTTTCATGAATTGTGGACAAACTATACATGCGACCCCCTATAAATAGCTGCAGAAAGTTAGCAAACTGCCAGGGCAACTAACTAATAACACTAAAGTTGTGCTCAGCCGATAAACTCGCCGGTATTTTTGAAAAAACGGAGAAAACGATTAGACCCAATAACGTTAGCGGAGGTGTCATTTTGTTAACGTAATCGTAAACACGCACACCTTAGGTTGACAGACGTTGCGGCCATAATATTTGGGCCACATATAAAAAATTGATATCGACTTGTAGCACAGGAACAGGGCAACAAATTCATACCAGTAGATGTATGCTTTGTTGTAACAACTTTCGGCATTTAGCACACTCCCGCAAATCTATGACAGTCTGGAAAGTCACTTCCGTTTCATGAATTGTGGACAAACTATACATGCGACCCCCTATAAATAGCTGCAGAAAGTTAGCAAACTGCCAGGGCAACTAACTAATAACACTAAAGTTGTGCTCAGCCGATAAACTCGCCGGTATTTTTGAAAAAACGGAGAAAACGATTAGACCCAATAACGTTAGCGGAGGTGTCATTTTGTTAACGTAATCGTAAACACGCACACCTTAGGTTGACAGACGTTGCGGCCATAATATTTGGGCCACATATAAAAAATTGATATCGACTTGTAGCACAGGAACAGGGCAACAAATTCATACCAGTAGATGTATGCTTTGTTGTAACAACTTTCGGCATTTAGCACACTCCCGCAAATCTATGACAGTCTGGAAAGTCACTTCCGTTTCATGAATTGTGGACAAACTATACATGCGACCCCCTATAAATAGCTGCAGAAAGTTAGCAAACTGCCAGGGCAACTAACTAATAACACTAAAGTTGTGCTCAGCCGATAAACTCGCCGGTATTTTTGAAAAAACGGAGAAAACGATTAGACCCAATAACGTTAGCGGAGGTGTCATTTTGTTAACGTAATCGTAAACACGCACACCTTAGGTTGACAGACGTTGCGGCCATAATATTTGGGCCACATATAAAAAATTGATATCGACTTGTAGCACAGGAACAGGGCAACAAATTCATACCAGTAGATGTATGCTTTGTTGTAACAACTTTCGGCATTTAGCACACTCCCGCAAATCTATGACAGTCTGGAAAGTCACTTCCGTTTCATGAATTGTGGACAAACTATACATGCGACCCCCTATAAATAGCTGCAGAAAGTTAGCAAACTGCCAGGGCAACTAACTAATAACACTAAAGTTGTGCTCAGCCGATAAACTCGCCGGTATTTTTGAAAAAACGGAGAAAACGATTAGACCCAATAACGTTAGCGGAGGTGTCATTTTGTTAACGTAATCGTAAACACGCACACCTTAGGTTGACAGACGTTGCGGCCATAATATTTGGGCCACATATAAAAAATTGATATCGACTTGTAGCACAGGAACAGGGCAACAAATTCATACCAGTAGATGTATGCTTTGTTGTAACAACTTTCGGCATTTAGCACACTCCCGCAAATCTATGACAGTCTGGAAAGTCACTTCCGTTTCATGAATTGTGGACAAACTATACATGCGACCCCCTATAAATAGCTGCAGAAAGTTAGCAAACTGCCAGGGCAACTAACTAATAACACTAAAGTTGTGCTCAGCCGATAAACTCGCCGGTATTTTTGAAAAAACGGAGAAAACGATTAGACCCAATAACGTTAGCGGAGGTGTCATTTTGTTAACGTAATCGTAAACACGCACACCTTAGGTTGACAGACGTTGCGGCCATAATATTTGGGCCACATATAAAAAATTGATATCGACTTGTAGCACAGGAACAGGGCAACAAATTCATACCAGTAGATGTATGCTTTGTTGTAACAACTTTCGGCATTTAGCACACTCCCGCAAATCTATGACAGTCTGGAAAGTCACTTCCGTTTCATGAATTGTGGACAAACTATACATGCGACCCCCTATAAATAGCTGCAGAAAGTTAGCAAACTGCCAGGGCAACTAACTAATAACACTAAAGTTGTGCTCAGCCGATAAACTCGCCGGTATTTTTGAAAAAACGGAGAAAACGATTAGACCCAATAACGTTAGCGGAGGTGTCATTTTGTTAACGTAATCGTAAACACGCACACCTTAGGTTGACAGACGTTGCGGCCATAATATTTGGGCCACATATAAAAAATTGATATCGACTTGTAGCACAGGAACAGGGCAACAAATTCATACCAGTAGATGTATGCTTTGTTGTAACAACTTTCGGCATTTAGCACACTCCCGCAAATCTATGACAGTCTGGAAAGTCACTTCCGTTTCATGAATTGTGGACAAACTATACATGCGACCCCCTATAAATAGCTGCAGAAAGTTAGCAAACTGCCAGGGCAACTAACTAATAACACTAAAGTTGTGCTCAGCCGATAAACTCGCCGGTATTTTTGAAAAAACGGAGAAAACGATTAGACCCAATAACGTTAGCGGAGGTGTCATTTTGTTAACGTAATCGTAAACACGCACACCTTAGGTTGACAGACGTTGCGGCCATAATATTTGGGCCACATATAAAAAATTGATATCGACTTGTAGCACAGGAACAGGGCAACAAATTCATACCAGTAGATGTATGCTTTGTTGTAACAACTTTCGGCATTTAGCACACTCCCGCAAATCTATGACAGTCTGGAAAGTCACTTCCGTTTCATGAATTGTGGACAAACTATACATGCGACCCCCTATAAATAGCTGCAGAAAGTTAGCAAACTGCCAGGGCAACTAACTAATAACACTAAAGTTGTGCTCAGCCGATAAACTCGCCGGTATTTTTGAAAAAACGGAGAAAACGATTAGACCCAATAACGTTAGCGGAGGTGTCATTTTGTTAACGTAATCGTAAACACGCACACCTTAGGTTGACAGACGTTGCGGCCATAATATTTGGGCCACATATAAAAAATTGATATCGACTTGTAGCACAGGAACAGGGCAACAAATTCATACCAGTAGATGTATGCTTTGTTGTAACAACTTTCGGCATTTAGCACACTCCCGCAAATCTATGACAGTCTGGAAAGTCACTTCCGTTTCATGAATTGTGGACAAACTATACATGCGACCCCCTATAAATAGCTGCAGAAAGTTAGCAAACTGCCAGGGCAACTAACTAATAACACTAAAGTTGTGCTCAGCCGATAAACTCGCCGGTATTTTTGAAAAAACGGAGAAAACGATTAGACCCAATAACGTTAGCGGAGGTGTCATTTTGTTAACGTAATCGTAAACACGCACACCTTAGGTTGACAGACGTTGCGGCCATAATATTTGGGCCACATATAAAAAATTGATATCGACTTGTAGCACAGGAACAGGGCAACAAATTCATACCAGTAGATGTATGCTTTGTTGTAACAACTTTCGGCATTTAGCACACTCCCGCAAATCTATGACAGTCTGGAAAGTCACTTCCGTTTCATGAATTGTGGACAAACTATACATGCGACCCCCTATAAATAGCTGCAGAAAGTTAGCAAACTGCCAGGGCAACTAACTAATAACACTAAAGTTGTGCTCAGCCGATAAACTCGCCGGTATTTTTGAAAAAACGGAGAAAACGATTAGACCCAATAACGTTAGCGGAGGTGTCATTTTGTTAACGTAATCGTAAACACGCACACCTTAGGTTGACAGACGTTGCGGCCATAATATTTGGGCCACATATAAAAAATTGATATCGACTTGTAGCACAGGAACAGGGCAACAAATTCATACCAGTAGATGTATGCTTTGTTGTAACAACTTTCGGCATTTAGCACACTCCCGCAAATCTATGACAGTCTGGAAAGTCACTTCCGTTTCATGAATTGTGGACAAACTATACATGCGACCCCCTATAAATAGCTGCAGAAAGTTAGCAAACTGCCAGGGCAACTAACTAATAACACTAAAGTTGTGCTCAGCCGATAAACTCGCCGGTATTTTTGAAAAAACGGAGAAAACGATTAGACCCAATAACGTTAGCGGAGGTGTCATTTTGTTAACGTAATCGTAAACACGCACACCTTAGGTTGACAGACGTTGCGGCCATAATATTTGGGCCACATATAAAAAATTGATATCGACTTGTAGCACAGGAACAGGGCAACAAATTCATACCAGTAGATGTATGCTTTGTTGTAACAACTTTCGGCATTTAGCACACTCCCGCAAATCTATGACAGTCTGGAAAGTCACTTCCGTTTCATGAATTTTGGACAAACTATACATGCGACCCCCTATAAATAGCTGCAGAAAGTTAGCAAACTGCCAGGGCAACTAACTAATAACACTAAAGTTGTGCTCAGCCGATAAACTCGCCGGTATTTTTGAAAAAACGGAGAAAACGATTAGACCCAATAACGTTAGCGGAGGTGTCATTTTGTTAACGTAATCGTAAACACGCACACCTTAGGTTGACAGACGTTGCGGCCATAATATTTGGGCCACATATAAAAAATTGATATCGACTTGTAGCACAGGAACAGGGCAACAAATTCATACCAGTAGATGTATGCTTTGTTGTAACAACTTTCGGCATTTAGCACACTCCCGCAAATCTATGACAGTCTGGAAAGTCACTTCCGTTTCATGAATTGTGGACAAACTATACATGCGACCCCCTATAAATAGCTGCAGAAAGTTAGCAAACTGCCAGGGCAACTAACTAATAACACTAAAGTTGTGCTCAGCCGATAAACTCGCCGGTATTTTTGAAAAAACGGAGAAAACGATTAGACCCAATAACGTTAGCGGAGGTGTCATTTTGTTAACGTAATCGTAAACACGCACACCTTAGGTTGACAGACGTTGCGGCCATAATATTTGGGCCACATATAAAAAATTGATATCGACTTGTAGCACAGGAACAGGGCAACAAATTCATACCAGTAGATGTATGCTTTGTTGTAACAACTTTCGGCATTTAGCACACTCCCGCAAATCTATGACAGTCTGGAAAGTCACTTCCGTTTCATGAATTGTGGACAAACTATACATGCGACCCCCTATAAATAGCTGCAGAAAGTTAGCAAACTGCCAGGGCAACTAACTAATAACACTAAAGTTGTGCTCAGCCGATAAACTCGCCGGTATTTTTGAAAAAACGGAGAAAACGATTAGACCCAATAACGTTAGCGGAGGTGTCATTTTGTTAACGTAATCGTAAACACGCACACCTTAGGTTGACAGACGTTGCGGCCATAATATTTGGGCCACATATAAAAAATTGATATCGACTTGTAGCACAGGAACAGGGCAACAAATTCATACCAGTAGATGTATGCTTTGTTGTAACAACTTTCGGCATTTAGCACACTCCCGCAAATCTATGACAGTCTGGAAAGTCACTTCCGTTTCATGAATTGTGGACAAACTATACATGCGACCCCCTATAAATAGCTGCAGAAAGTTAGCAAACTGCCAGGGCAACTAACTAATAACACTAAAGTTGTGCTCAGCCGATAAACTCGCCGGTATTTTTGAAAAAACGGAGAAAACGATTAGACCCAATAACGTTAGCGGAGGTGTCATTTTGTTAACGTAATCGTAAACACGCACACCTTAGGTTGACAGACGTTGCGGCCATAATATTTGGGCCACATATAAAAAATTGATATCGACTTGTAGCACAGGAACAGGGCAACAAATTCATACCAGTAGATGTATGCTTTGTTGTAACAACTTTCGGCATTTAGCACACTCCCGCAAATCTATGACAGTCTGGAAAGTCACTTCCGTTTCATGAATTGTGGACAAACTATACATGCGACCCCCTATAAATAGCTGCAGAAAGTTAGCAAACTGCCAGGGCAACTAACTAATAACACTAAAGTTGTGCTCAGCCGATAAACTCGCCGGTATTTTTGAAAAAACGGAGAAAACGATTAGACCCAATAACGTTAGCGGAGGTGTCATTTTGTTAACGTAATCGTAAACACGCACACCTTAGGTTGACAGACGTTGCGGCCATAATATTTGGGCCACATATAAAAAATTGATATCGACTTGTAGCACAGGAACAGGGCAACAAATTCATACCAGTAGATGTATGCTTTGTTGTAACAACTTTCGGCATTTAGCACACTCCCGCAAATCTATGACAGTCTGGAAAGTCACTTCCGTTTCATGAATTGTGGACAAACTATACATGCGACCCCCTATAAATAGCTGCAGAAAGTTAGCAAACTGCCAGGGCAACTAACTAATAACACTAAAGTTGTGCTCAGCCGATAAACTCGCCGGTATTTTTGAAAAAACGGAGAAAACGATTAGACCCAATAACGTTAGCGGAGGTGTCATTTTGTTAACGTAATCGTAAACACGCACACCTTAGGTTGACAGACGTTGCGGCCATAATATTTGGGCCACATATAAAAAATTGATATCGACTTGTAGCACAGGAACAGGGCAACAAATTCATACCAGTAGATGTATGCTTTGTTGTAACAACTTTCGGCATTTAGCACACTCCCGCAAATCTATGACAGTCTGGAAAGTCACTTCCGTTTCATGAATTGTGGACAAACTATACATGCGACCCCCTATAAATAGCTGCAGAAAGTTAGCAAACTGCCAGGGCAACTAACTAATAACACTAAAGTTGTGCTCAGCCGATAAACTCGCCGGTATTTTTGAAAAAACGGAGAAAACGATTAGACCCAATAACGTTAGCGGAGGTGTCATTTTGTTAACGTAATCGTAAACACGCACACCTTAGGTTGACAGACGTTGCGGCCATAATATTTGGGCCACATATAAAAAATTGATATCGACTTGTAGCACAGGAACAGGGCAACAAATTCATACCAGTAGATGTATGCTTTGTTGTAACAACTTTCGGCATTTAGCACACTCCCGCAAATCTATGACAGTCTGGAAAGTCACTTCCGTTTCATGAATTGTGGACAAACTATACATGCGACCCCCTATAAATAGCTGCAGAAAGTTAGCAAACTGCCAGGGCAACTAACTAATAACACTAAAGTTGTGCTCAGCCGATAAACTCGCCGGTATTTTTGAAAAAACGGAGAAAACGATTAGACCCAATAACGTTAGCGGAGGTGTCATTTTGTTAACGTAATCGTAAACACGCACACCTTAGGTTGACAGACGTTGCGGCCATAATATTTGGGCCACATATAAAAAATTGATATCGACTTGTAGCACAGGAACAGGGCAACAAATTCATACCAGTAGATGTATGCTTTGTTGTAACAACTTTCGGCATTTAGCACACTCCCGCAAATCTATGACAGTCTGGAAAGTCACTTCCGTTTCATGAATTGTGGACAAACTATACATGCGACCCCCTATAAATAGCTGCAGAAAGTTAGCAAACTGCCAGGGCAACTAACTAATAACACTAAAGTTGTGCTCAGCCGATAAACTCGCCGGTATTTTTGAAAAAACGGAGAAAACGATTAGACCCAATAACGTTAGCGGAGGTGTCATTTTGTTAACGTAATCGTAAACACGCACACCTTAGGTTGACAGACGTTGCGGCCATAATATTTGGGCCACATATAAAAAATTGATATCGACTTGTAGCACAGGAACAGGGCAACAAATTCATACCAGTAGATGTATGCTTTGTTGTAACAACTTTCGGCATTTAGCACACTCCCGCAAATCTATGACAGTCTGGAAAGTCACTTCCGTTTCATGAATTGTGGACAAACTATACATGCGACCCCCTATAAATAGCTGCAGAAAGTTAGCAAACTGCCAGGGCAACTAACTAATAACACTAAAGTTGTGCTCAGCCGATAAACTCGCCGGTATTTTTGAAAAAACGGAGAAAACGATTAGACCCAATAACGTTAGCGGAGGTGTCATTTTGTTAACGTAATCGTAAACACGCACACCTTAGGTTGACAGACGTTGCGGCCATAATATTTGGGCCACATATAAAAAATTGATATCGACTTGTAGCACAGGAACAGGGCAACAAATTCATACCAGTAGATGTATGCTTTGTTGTAACAACTTTCGGCATTTAGCACACTCCCGCAAATCTATGACAGTCTGGAAAGTCACTTCCGTTTCATGAATTGTGGACAAACTATACATGCGACCCCCTATAAATAGCTGCAGAAAGTTAGCAAACTGCCAGGGCAACTAACTAATAACACTAAAGTTGTGCTCAGCCGATAAACTCGCCGGTATTTTTGAAAAAACGGAGAAAACGATTAGACCCAATAACGTTAGCGGAGGTGTCATTTTGTTAACGTAATCGTAAACACGCACACCTTAGGTTGACAGACGTTGCGGCCATAATATTTAACTATACATGCGACCCCCTATAAATAGCTGCAGAAAGTTAGCAAACTGCCAGGGCAACTAACTAATAACACTAAAGTTGTGCTCAGCCGATAAACTCGCCGGTATTTTTGAAAAAACGGAGAAAACGATTAGACCCAATAACGTTAGCGGAGGTGTCATTTTGTTAACGTAATCGTAAACACGCACACCTTAGGTTGACAGACGTTGCGGCCATAATATTTGGGCCACATATAAAAAATTGATATCGACTTGTAGCACAGGAACAGGGCAACAAATTCATACCAGTAGATGTATGCTTTGTTGTAACAACTTTCGGCATTTAGCACACTCCCGCAAATCTATGACAGTCTGGAAAGTCACTTCCGTTTCATGAATTGTGGACAAACTATACATGCGACCCCCTATAAATAGCTGCAGAAAGTTAGCAAACTGCCAGGGCAACTAACTAATAACACTAAAGTTGTGCTCAGCCGATAAACTCGCCGGTATTTTTGAAAAAACGGAGAAAACGATTAGACCCAATAACGTTAGCGGAGGTGTCATTTTGTTAACGTAATCGTAAACACGCACACCTTAGGTTGACAGACGTTGCGGCCATAATATTTGGGCCACATATAAAAAATTGATATCGACTTGTAGCACAGGAACAGGGCAACAAATTCATACCAGTAGATGTATGCTTTGTTGTAACAACTTTCGGCATTTAGCACACTCCCGCAAATCTATGACAGTCTGGAAAGTCACTTCCGTTTCATGAATTGTGGACAAACTATACATGCGACCCCCTATAAATAGCTGCAGAAAGTTAGCAAACTGCCAGGGCAACTAACTAATAACACTAAAGTTGTGCTCAGCCGATAAACTCGCCGGTATTTTTGAAAAAACGGAGAAAACGATTAGACCCAATAACGTTAGCGGAGGTGTCATTTTGTTAACGTAATCGTAAACACGCACACCTTAGGTTGACAGACGTTGCGGCCATAATATTTGGGCCACATATAAAAAATTGATATCGCCTTGTAGCACAGGAACAGGGCAACAAATTCATACCAGTAGATGTATGCTTTGTTGTAACAACTTTCGGCATTTAGCACACTCCCGCAAATCTATGACAGTCTGGAAAGTCACTTCCGTTTCATGAATTGTGGACAAACTATACATGCGACCCCCTATAAATAGCTGCAGAAAGTTAGCAAACTGCCAGGGCAACTAACTAATAACACTAAAGTTGTGCTCAGCCGATAAACTCGCCGGTATTTTTGAAAAAACGGAGAAAACGATTAGACCCAATAACGTTAGCGGAGGTGTCATTTTGTTAACGTAATCGTAAACACGCACACCTTAGGTTGACAGACGTTGCGGCCATAATATTTGGGCCACATATAAAAAATTGATATCGACTTGTAGCACAGGAACAGGGCAACAAATTCATACCAGTAGATGTATGCTTTGTTGTAACAACTTTCGGCATTTAGCACACTCCCGCAAATCTATGACAGTCTGGAAAGTCACTTCCGTTTCATGAATTGTGGACAAACTATACATGCGACCCCCTATAAATAGCTGCAGAAAGTTAGCAAACTGCCAGGGCAACTAACTAATAACACTAAAGTTGTGCTCAGCCGATAAACTCGCCGGTATTTTTGAAAAAACGGAGAAAACGATTAGACCCAATAACGTTAGCGGAGGTGTCATTTTGTTAACGTAATCGTAAACACGCACACCTTAGGTTGACAGACGTTGCGGCCATAATATTTGGGCCACATATAAAAAATTGATATCGACTTGTAGCACAGGAACAGGGCAACAAATTCATACCAGTAGATGTATGCTTTGTTGTAACAACTTTCGGCATTTAGCACACTCCCGCAAATCTATGACAGTCTGGAAAGTCACTTCCGTTTCATGAATTGTGGACAAACTATACATGCGACCCCCTATAAATAGCTGCAGAAAGTTAGCAAACTGCCAGGGCAACTAACTAATAACACTAAAGTTGTGCTCAGCCGATAAACTCGCCGGTATTTTTGAAAAAACGGAGAAAACGATTAGACCCAATAACGTTAGCGGAGGTGTCATTTTGTTAACGTAATCGTAAACACGCACACCTTAGGTTGACAGACGTTGCGGCCATAATATTTGGGCCACATATAAAAAATTGATATCGACTTGTAGCACAGGAACAGGGCAACAAATTCATACCAGTAGATGTATGCTTTGTTGTAACAACTTTCGGCATTTAGCACACTCCCGCAAATCTATGACAGTCTGGAAAGTCACTTCCGTTTCATGAATTGTGGACAAACTATACATGCGACCCCCTATAAATAGCTGCAGAAAGTTAGCAAACTGCCAGGGCAACTAACTAATAACACTAAAGTTGTGCTCAGCCGATAAACTCGCCGGTATTTTTGAAAAAACGGAGAAAACGATTAGACCCAATAACGTTAGCGGAGGTGTCATTTTGTTAACGTAATCGTAAACACGCACACCTTAGGTTGACAGACGTTGCGGCCATAATATTTGGGCCACATATAAAAAATTGATATCGACTTGTAGCACAGGAACAGGGCAACAAATTCATACCAGTAGATGTATGCTTTGTTGTAACAACTTTCGGCATTTAGCACACTCCCGCAAATCTATGACAGTCTGGAAAGTCACTTCCGTTTCATGAATTGTGGACAAACTATACATGCGACCCCCTATAAATAGCTGCAGAAAGTTAGCAAACTGCCAGGGCAACTAACTAATAACACTAAAGTTGTGCTCAGCCGATAAACTCGCCGGTATTTTTGAAAAAACGGAGAAAACGATTAGACCCAATAACGTTAGCGGAGGTGTCATTTTGTTAACGTAATCGTAAACACGCACACCTTAGGTTGACAGACGTTGCGGCCATAATATTTGGGCCACATATAAAAAATTGATATCGACTTGTAGCACAGGAACAGGGCAACAAATTCATACCAGTAGATGTATGCTTTGTTGTAACAACTTTCGGCATTTAGCACACTCCCGCAAATCTATGACAGTCTGGAAAGTCACTTCCGTTTCATGAATTGTGGACAAACTATACATGCGACCCCCTATAAATAGCTGCAGAAAGTTAGCAAACTGCCAGGGCAACTAACTAATAACACTAAAGTTGTGCTCAGCCGATAAACTCGCCGGTATTTTTGAAAAAACGGAGAAAACGATTAGACCCAATAACGTTAGCGGAGGTGTCATTTTGTTAACGTAATCGTAAACACGCACACCTTAGGTTGACAGACGTTGCGGCCATAATATTTGGGCCACATATAAAAAATTGATATCGACTTGTAGCACAGGAACAGGGCAACAAATTCATACCAGTAGATGTATGCTTTGTTGTAACAACTTTCGGCATTTAGCACACTCCCGCAAATCTATGACAGTCTGGAAAGTCACTTCCGTTTCATGAATTGTGGACAAACTATACATGCGACCCCCTATAAATAGCTGCAGAAAGTTAGCAAACTGCCAGGGCAACTAACTAATAACACTAAAGTTGTGCTCAGCCGATAAACTCGCCGGTATTTTTGAAAAAACGGAGAAAACGATTAGACCCAATAACGTTAGCGGAGGTGTCATTTTGTTAACGTAATCGTAAACACGCACACCTTAGGTTGACAGACGTTGCGGCCATAATATTTGGGCCACATATAAAAAATTGATATCGACTTGTAGCACAGGAACAGGGCAACAAATTCATACCAGTAGATGTATGCTTTGTTGTAACAACTTTCGGCATTTAGCACACTCCCGCAAATCTATGACAGTCTGGAAAGTCACTTCCGTTTCATGAATTGTGGACAAACTATACATGCG
Source organism: Mytilus galloprovincialis (assembly GCF_965363235.1). NCBI lineage: Eukaryota > Metazoa > Mollusca > Bivalvia > Mytilida > Mytilidae > Mytilus > Mytilus galloprovincialis. Next base: position 5,757 of record NW_027468220.1, on the reverse strand, counting down.
ACCCCCTATAAATAGCTGCAGAAAGTTAGCAAACTGCCAGGGCAACTAACTAATAACACTAAAGTTGTGCTCAGCCGATAAACTCGCCGGTATTTTTGAAAAAACGGAGAAAACGATTAGACCCAATAACGTTAGCGGAGGTGTCATTTTGTTAACGTAATCGTAAACACGCACACCTTAGGTTGACAGACGTTGCGGCCATAATATTTGGGCCACATATAAAAAATTGATATCGACTTGTAGCACAGGAACAGGGCAACAAATTCATACCAGTAGATGTATGCTTTGTTGTAACAACTTTCGGCATTTAGCACACTCCCGCAAATCTATGACAGTCTGGAAAGTCACTTCCGTTTCATGAATTGTGGACAAACTATACATGCGACCCCCTATAAATAGCTGCAGAAAGTTAGCAAACTGCCAGGGCAACTAACTAATAACACTAAAGTTGTGCTCAGCCGATAAACTCGCCGGTATTTTTGAAAAAACGGAGAAAACGATTAGACCCAATAACGTTAGCGGAGGTGTCATTTTGTTAACGTAATCGTAAACACGCACACCTTAGGTTGACAGACGTTGCGGCCATAATATTTGGGCCACATATAAAAAATTGATATCGACTTGTAGCACAGGAACAGGGCAACAAATTCATACCAGTAGATGTATGCTTTGTTGTAACAACTTTCGGCATTTAGCACACTCCCGCAAATCTATGACAGTCTGGAAAGTCACTTCCGTTTCATGAATTGTGGACAAACTATACATGCGACCCCCTATAAATAGCTGCAGAAAGTTAGCAAACTGCCAGGGCAACTAACTAATAACACTAAAGTTGTGCTCAGCCGATAAACTCGCCGGTATTTTTGAAAAAACGGAGAAAACGATTAGACCCAATAACGTTAGCGGAGGTGTCATTTTGTTAACGTAATCGTAAACACGCACACCTTAGGTTGACAGACGTTGCGGCCATAATATTTGGGCCACATATAAAAAATTGATATCGACTTGTAGCACAGGAACAGGGCAACAAATTCATACCAGTAGATGTATGCTTTGTTGTAACAACTTTCGGCATTTAGCACACTCCCGCAAATCTATGACAGTCTGGAAAGTCACTTCCGTTTCATGAATTGTGGACAAACTATACATGCGACCCCCTATAAATAGCTGCAGAAAGTTAGCAAACTGCCAGGGCAACTAACTAATAACACTAAAGTTGTGCTCAGCCGATAAACTCGCCGGTATTTTTGAAAAAACGGAGAAAACGATTAGACCCAATAACGTTAGCGGAGGTGTCATTTTGTTAACGTAATCGTAAACACGCACACCTTAGGTTGACAGACGTTGCGGCCATAATATTTGGGCCACATATAAAAAATTGATATCGACTTGTAGCACAGGAACAGGGCAACAAATTCATACCAGTAGATGTATGCTTTGTTGTAACAACTTTCGGCATTTAGCACACTCCCGCAAATCTATGACAGTCTGGAAAGTCACTTCCGTTTCATGAATTGTGGACAAACTATACATGCGACCCCCTATAAATAGCTGCAGAAAGTTAGCAAACTGCCAGGGCAACTAACTAATAACACTAAAGTTGTGCTCAGCCGATAAACTCGCCGGTATTTTTGAAAAAACGGAGAAAACGATTAGACCCAATAACGTTAGCGGAGGTGTCATTTTGTTAACGTAATCGTAAACACGCACACCTTAGGTTGACAGACGTTGCGGCCATAATATTTGGGCCACATATAAAAAATTGATATCGACTTGTAGCACAGGAACAGGGCAACAAATTCATACCAGTAGATGTATGCTTTGTTGTAACAACTTTCGGCATTTAGCACACTCCCGCAAATCTATGACAGTCTGGAAAGTCACTTCCGTTTCATGAATTGTGGACAAACTATACATGCGACCCCCTATAAATAGCTGCAGAAAGTTAGCAAACTGCCAGGGCAACTAACTAATAACACTAAAGTTGTGCTCAGCCGATAAACTCGCCGGTATTTTTGAAAAAACGGAGAAAACGATTAGACCCAATAACGTTAGCGGAGGTGTCATTTTGTTAACGTAATCGTAAACACGCACACCTTAGGTTGACAGACGTTGCGGCCATAATATTTGGGCCACATATAAAAAATTGATATCGACTTGTAGCACAGGAACAGGGCAACAAATTCATACCAGTAGATGTATGCTTTGTTGTAACAACTTTCGGCATTTAGCACACTCCCGCAAATCTATGACAGTCTGGAAAGTCACTTCCGTTTCATGAATTGTGGACAAACTATACATGCGACCCCCTATAAATAGCTGCAGAAAGTTAGCAAACTGCCAGGGCAACTAACTAATAACACTAAAGTTGTGCTCAGCCGATAAACTCGCCGGTATTTTTGAAAAAACGGAGAAAACGATTAGACCCAATAACGTTAGCGGAGGTGTCATTTTGTTAACGTAATCGTAAACACGCACACCTTAGGTTGACAGACGTTGCGGCCATAATATTTGGGCCACATATAAAAAATTGATATCGACTTGTAGCACAGGAACAGGGCAACAAATTCATACCAGTAGATGTATGCTTTGTTGTAACAACTTTCGGCATTTAGCACACTCCCGCAAATCTATGACAGTCTGGAAAGTCACTTCCGTTTCATGAATTGTGGACAAACTATACATGCGACCCCCTATAAATAGCTGCAGAAAGTTAGCAAACTGCCAGGGCAACTAACTAATAACACTAAAGTTGTGCTCAGCCGATAAACTCGCCGGTATTTTTGAAAAAACGGAGAAAACGATTAGACCCAATAACGTTAGCGGAGGTGTCATTTTGTTAACGTAATCGTAAACACGCACACCTTAGGTTGACAGACGTTGCGGCCATAATATTTGGGCCACATATAAAAAATTGATATCGACTTGTAGCACAGGAACAGGGCAACAAATTCATACCAGTAGATGTATGCTTTGTTGTAACAACTTTCGGCATTTAGCACACTCCCGCAAATCTATGACAGTCTGGAAAGTCACTTCCGTTTCATGAATTGTGGACAAACTATACATGCGACCCCCTATAAATAGCTGCAGAAAGTTAGCAAACTGCCAGGGCAACTAACTAATAACACTAAAGTTGTGCTCAGCCGATAAACTCGCCGGTATTTTTGAAAAAACGGAGAAAACGATTAGACCCAATAACGTTAGCGGAGGTGTCATTTTGTTAACGTAATCGTAAACACGCACACCTTAGGTTGACAGACGTTGCGGCCATAATATTTGGGCCACATATAAAAAATTGATATCGACTTGTAGCACAGGAACAGGGCAACAAATTCATACCAGTAGATGTATGCTTTGTTGTAACAACTTTCGGCATTTAGCACACTCCCGCAAATCTATGACAGTCTGGAAAGTCACTTCCGTTTCATGAATTGTGGACAAACTATACATGCGACCCCCTATAAATAGCTGCAGAAAGTTAGCAAACTGCCAGGGCAACTAACTAATAACACTAAAGTTGTGCTCAGCCGATAAACTCGCCGGTATTTTTGAAAAAACGGAGAAAACGATTAGACCCAATAACGTTAGCGGAGGTGTCATTTTGTTAACGTAATCGTAAACACGCACACCTTAGGTTGACAGACGTTGCGGCCATAATATTTGGGCCACATATAAAAAATTGATATCGACTTGTAGCACAGGAACAGGGCAACAAATTCATACCAGTAGATGTATGCTTTGTTGTAACAACTTTCGGCATTTAGCACACTCCCGCAAATCTATGACAGTCTGGAAAGTCACTTCCGTTTCATGAATTGTGGACAAACTATACATGCGACCCCCTATAAATAGCTGCAGAAAGTTAGCAAACTGCCAGGGCAACTAACTAATAACACTAAAGTTGTGCTCAGCCGATAAACTCGCCGGTATTTTTGAAAAAACGGAGAAAACGATTAGACCCAATAACGTTAGCGGAGGTGTCATTTTGTTAACGTAATCGTAAACACGCACACCTTAGGTTGACAGACGTTGCGGCCATAATATTTGGGCCACATATAAAAAATTGATATCGACTTGTAGCACAGGAACAGGGCAACAAATTCATACCAGTAGATGTATGCTTTGTTGTAACAACTTTCGGCATTTAGCACACTCCCGCAAATCTATGACAGTCTGGAAAGTCACTTCCGTTTCATGAATTGTGGACAAACTATACATGCGACCCCCTATAAATAGCTGCAGAAAGTTAGCAAACTGCCAGGGCAACTAACTAATAACACTAAAGTTGTGCTCAGCCGATAAACTCGCCGGTATTTTTGAAAAAACGGAGAAAACGATTAGACCCAATAACGTTAGCGGAGGTGTCATTTTGTTAACGTAATCGTAAACACGCACACCTTAGGTTGACAGACGTTGCGGCCATAATATTTGGGCCACATATAAAAAATTGATATCGACTTGTAGCACAGGAACAGGGCAACAAATTCATACCAGTAGATGTATGCTTTGTTGTAACAACTTTCGGCATTTAGCACACTCCCGCAAATCTATGACAGTCTGGAAAGTCACTTCCGTTTCATGAATTGTGGACAAACTATACATGCGACCCCCTATAAATAGCTGCAGAAAGTTAGCAAACTGCCAGGGCAACTAACTAATAACACTAAAGTTGTGCTCAGCCGATAAACTCGCCGGTATTTTTGAAAAAACGGAGAAAACGATTAGACCCAATAACGTTAGCGGAGGTGTCATTTTGTTAACGTAATCGTAAACACGCACACCTTAGGTTGACAGACGTTGCGGCCATAATATTTGGGCCACATATAAAAAATTGATATCGACTTGTAGCACAGGAACAGGGCAACAAATTCATACCAGTAGATGTATGCTTTGTTGTAACAACTTTCGGCATTTAGCACACTCCCGCAAATCTATGACAGTCTGGAAAGTCACTTCCGTTTCATGAATTGTGGACAAACTATACATGCGACCCCCTATAAATAGCTGCAGAAAGTTAGCAAACTGCCAGGGCAACTAACTAATAACACTAAAGTTGTGCTCAGCCGATAAACTCGCCGGTATTTTTGAAAAAACGGAGAAAACGATTAGACCCAATAACGTTAGCGGAGGTGTCATTTTGTTAACGTAATCGTAAACACGCACACCTTAGGTTGACAGACGTTGCGGCCATAATATTTGGGCCACATATAAAAAATTGATATCGACTTGTAGCACAGGAACAGGGCAACAAATTCATACCAGTAGATGTATGCTTTGTTGTAACAACTTTCGGCATTTAGCACACTCCCGCAAATCTATGACAGTCTGGAAAGTCACTTCCGTTTCATGAATTGTGGACAAACTATACATGCGACCCCCTATAAATAGCTGCAGAAAGTTAGCAAACTGCCAGGGCAACTAACTAATAACACTAAAGTTGTGCTCAGCCGATAAACTCGCCGGTATTTTTGAAAAAACGGAGAAAACGATTAGACCCAATAACGTTAGCGGAGGTGTCATTTTGTTAACGTAATCGTAAACACGCACACCTTAGGTTGACAGACGTTGCGGCCATAATATTTGGGCCACATATAAAAAATTGATATCGACTTGTAGCACAGGAACAGGGCAACAAATTCATACCAGTAGATGTATGCTTTGTTGTAACAACTTTCGGCATTTAGCACACTCCCGCAAATCTATGACAGTCTGGAAAGTCACTTCCGTTTCATGAATTGTGGACAAACTATACAT
>NW_027468219.1:0-28045 GCF_965363235.1 Mytilus galloprovincialis | reverse complement strand
ATGTTTGTTTCGCAATATGTCGCTTAGATATTTCTCATATTGTATCGTATAGTTTATGCGCTTTTAAATTTCACCCTGCTAAGACGAACAATTTTCTTTGTAAGAGTTATCTCCCTATTCACTGTTTATCATGTGTGTGCATCTCCTTCGTAACAAAAAAAGATAGCGACAAAATTCTTTTTACAAATTGTTCGTTACATCCTCAGAAAATTTTGGCTAATTTGGATCGAAGCGATTCGATGAAATTTTATAGGAGTTATCTATCTTTACGGAATAAATTTGTCGGTATGTTTTTTTAACTCATAAACCGTTAACCGTATAACCCTGGAATGTTTTTATTTGAGTCCCCTGATTCCTAACTTAGAAAATTAGGTCAAGGTCAAAGGTCAAGGTCATATTTTAGATTTTCATATGTCTTTGATTTCCCTATAATTCTTGAATGGTTATAGATACAGAAAATTTAAGCAGTGAAAAATGTTAAGTACTTCAAGGGGCAACTTTTTTACATTATGACTATATTGATTTTACCATCATGTAAGGGACATAACTCCCATCGATGGTTTTTAAAAAGCCATATTTAGGCAAAACTCTTAAACAAAGGTCCTTGACCCATAGGGTCTATTGCAATGACCTTGTGAAGCAATGACCTTGACGAAGGTCACAAGGTCAAAGGTCAAGGTCATCAAATTATGTGGTTTTGGCACTATTTAAACAGTTTTATGTGTGTTTGAATTTCAACCAACCAACCAACCAACCAACCAACCAACCAACCAACCAACCAACCAACCAACCAATCAATCAACCAACCAATCAATCAATCAATCAATCAATGTTTCCGTTTCATGTGTTTGATACGGGATTCAAGGTCTCTTTTTTTTCGCTTGTTTTAATTGAGCCTATCAAACGTGTTTAACCAACATGTTTAACAAATATGTTTAACTAACGTGTTTAACCAACGTGTTTAACCAACCAACCAACCAATCAATCAATCAGTGCATGTTTCCGTTTCATGTGTTAAATACGGGATCCAAGATGTTTTTTTTTCGCTCGTTTAAATTGAGCCTATCTAACGTGTTTAACCAGCCAACGTGTTTAACCAACGTGTTTAACCAACATGTTTAACCAACCAACCAACCAACCAACCAACCACCCAACCAATCAATCAATCAATCAATCAATGCATGTTTCCGTTTCATGTGTTAAATACGGGATCCAAGATGTTTTTTTTCGCTCGTTTAAATTGAGCCTATCTAACGTGTTAACCAGCCAACGTGTTTAACCAACGTGTTTAACCAACATGTTTAACCAACCAACCACCCACCCAACCAATCAATCAATCAATCAATCAATCAATGCATGTTTCCGTTTCATGTGTTAAATACGGGATCCAAGATGGTTTTTTTTTCGCTTGTTTAAATTGAGCCTATCCAATGTGTTTAACCAGCCAACGTGTTTAACCAATATGTTTAACCAAGATGTTTAACCAATATGTTTAACCAACGTGTTTAACCAACATGTTTAACCAACGTGTTTAACCAACCAACCAACCAACCAATCAATCAATCAATCAATGCATGTTTCCGTTTCATGTGTTAAATACGGGATCCAATTTTGAGCCTATCCAATGTGTTTAACCAACGTGTTTAACCAACATGTTTAACCAACCAACCAACCAACCAACCAACCAACCAATCAATCAATCAATGCATGTTTCCGTTTCATGTGTTAAATACGGGATCCGAGATGTTTTTTTTTCGTTTGTTAAAATTGAGCCTATCAAACGTGTTTAACCAGCCAACGTGTTTAAACTACGTGTTTAACCGACATGTTTAACCAACGTGTTTAACCAACGTGTTTAACCAACCAACCAACCAACCAATAAATAAATCAATGCATGTTTCCGTTTCATGTGTTAAATACGGGATCCAAGATGTTTTTTTTTTCGCTTGTTTAAATTGAGCCTATCAAACGTGTTTACCCAGCCAACGTGTTTAACCAACGTGTTAAACCAACATGTTTAACCAACGTGTTTAACCAACGTGTTAAACCAACATGTTTAACCAACGTGTTTAACCAACCAACCAACCAACCAATCAATCACTTAATGTATGTTTCCGTGTCATGCGTTTAATACGGGATGCAAGGTCTCTTGAGGTCTTTTTCCCCTTTTTCTAAGTGACCCTATCAAACGTGTTTAATCAACCAACCAACAAACCAACCAACCAACCAATCAATCAACCAACTAATCAATCAATCAATATGTATGACTGTTTATTTATGACAGTTTATTGAAGGAACAAACTCTCAATTATTCAAGAAAATTTTTATTTTATTATTGTTCTTACGTCTCTTCTGAAAAAAAATCCACATATTCTCTGAAACTACAAGTCCAATCGACCTGAAAATTTGCAGTCAGCAGGGCATACATGTACTGAAGGTTCATAAAAAAACTTTTTGCAGATATCTCTCAAGACTTTTCCTAGAAAAAAGAAATGGCAATGCAGTAAAAATCGCTTGCTAGGTCCGTCAATCTCAGTAAAAACCTACAAGAAAATGTCCGCTCCGAGATTGAAATACTAATCTGTGTTACAAACAGGTGCTGAAAAATGGACATTATCAAAAAATAATCATTAAATGTGTTTTAAAGTTACACCGGATCGATTAAATCCAAAACATGCACTGCTGGAGAACTGTGATCAAAATGTCAATTTCCTACAATGACAAAAGAAATTACATTGTGTACATTCCATCTCTAGACATGTTGTCTGTTCAAGGTCCCGACCTAAAAAGAAATTAAAAGACTAAGTTTTTCTTAATATAAACCCGCGTCACGTGATGTCTCCTCAATCTTGCGCGCGCGCTGTATCTAAAATAAAAGAAAAACTTTCCAAACTAAACATGAAACTTCTCCGGTAACAATAATATAGACCCCATACAGAAACAAACAAACAAACAAACAAACAAACCCCCCCCCCCCCAAATTCAATTAATTTTAAAGGGGGAAAGACCCCCTACAATTGCTTTAAAAAAGCAATTGATTTATATTGTAAAAAACCTTTTTAACCATTCTGTTCCGTTAATAAAAAAAAAAAAAAAAATCTCCCGAGACCCCCTTTTGCCCCCCCCCTTTTTTTTTTTTAACCCTCCACTTACAACTGAATATAGGTTGTGTGCTATCTATCCTATCAACGTAAAACGAACGACAACTCCAGTTTTTTCCATATTATTAGGTCTTTCCACTTTTCTGTGGAAAGCCTATTGTATTTGTTCTGATTATTAAGTCTTTCCACTTTTCTGTGGAAAGACTTATTGTATTTGTTCTGATTATTAAGTCTTTCCACTTTTCTGTGGAAAGACTTATTGTATTTGTTCTGATTATTAAGTCTTTCCACTTTTCTGTGGAAAGACTTATTGTATTTGTTCTGATTATTATTATTATTATTATTATTATTATTATTATTATTATTATTTTTTTTTTCCGCCAACTTTTGTTCTTGCGATAAATGTTTGTTTCGCAATATGTCGCTTAGATATTTCTCATATTGTATCGTATAGTTTATGCGCTTTTAAATTTCACCCTGCTAAGACGAACAATTTTCTTTGTAAGAGTTATCTCCCTATTCACTGTTTATCATGTGTGTGCATCTCCTTCGTAACAAAAAAAGATAGCGACAAAATTCTTTTTACAAATTGTTCGTTACATCCTCAGAAAATTTTGGCTAATTTGGATCGAAGCGATTCGATGAAATTTTATAGGAGTTATCTATCTTTACGGAATAAATTTGTCGGTATGTTTTTTTAACTCATAAACCGTTAACCGTATAACCCTGGAATGTTTTTATTTGAGTCCCCTGATTCCTAACTTAGAAAATTAGGTCAAGGTCAAAGGTCAAGGTCATATTTTAGATTTTCATATGTCTTTGATTTCCCTATAATTCTTGAATGGTTATAGATACAGAAAATTTAAGCAGTGAAAAATGTTAAGTACTTCAAGGGGCAACTTTTTTACATTATGACTATATTGATTTTACCATCATGTAAGGGACATAACTCCCATCGATGGTTTTTAAAAAGCCATATTTAGGCAAAACTCTTAAACAAAGGTCCTTGACCCATAGGGTCTATTGCAATGACCTTGTGAAGCAATGACCTTGACGAAGGTCACAAGGTCAAAGGTCAAGGTCATCAAATTATGTGGTTTTGGCACTATTTAAACAGTTTTATGTGTGTTTGAATTTCAACCAACCAACCAACCAACCAACCAACCAACCAACCAACCAACCAACCAACCAACCAATCAATCAACCAACCAATCAATCAATCAATCAATCAATGTTTCCGTTTCATGTGTTTGATACGGGATTCAAGGTCTCTTTTTTTTCGCTTGTTTTAATTGAGCCTATCAAACGTGTTTAACCAACATGTTTAACAAATATGTTTAACTAACGTGTTTAACCAACGTGTTTAACCAACCAACCAACCAATCAATCAATCAGTGCATGTTTCCGTTTCATGTGTTAAATACGGGATCCAAGATGTTTTTTTTTCGCTCGTTTAAATTGAGCCTATCTAACGTGTTTAACCAGCCAACGTGTTTAACCAACGTGTTTAACCAACATGTTTAACCAACCAACCAACCAACCAACCAACCACCCAACCAATCAATCAATCAATCAATCAATGCATGTTTCCGTTTCATGTGTTAAATACGGGATCCAAGATGTTTTTTTTCGCTCGTTTAAATTGAGCCTATCTAACGTGTTAACCAGCCAACGTGTTTAACCAACGTGTTTAACCAACATGTTTAACCAACCAACCACCCACCCAACCAATCAATCAATCAATCAATCAATCAATGCATGTTTCCGTTTCATGTGTTAAATACGGGATCCAAGATGGTTTTTTTTTCGCTTGTTTAAATTGAGCCTATCCAATGTGTTTAACCAGCCAACGTGTTTAACCAATATGTTTAACCAAGATGTTTAACCAATATGTTTAACCAACGTGTTTAACCAACATGTTTAACCAACGTGTTTAACCAACCAACCAACCAACCAATCAATCAATCAATCAATGCATGTTTCCGTTTCATGTGTTAAATACGGGATCCAATTTTGAGCCTATCCAATGTGTTTAACCAACGTGTTTAACCAACATGTTTAACCAACCAACCAACCAACCAACCAACCAACCAATCAATCAATCAATGCATGTTTCCGTTTCATGTGTTAAATACGGGATCCGAGATGTTTTTTTTTCGTTTGTTAAAATTGAGCCTATCAAACGTGTTTAACCAGCCAACGTGTTTAAACTACGTGTTTAACCGACATGTTTAACCAACGTGTTTAACCAACGTGTTTAACCAACCAACCAACCAACCAATAAATAAATCAATGCATGTTTCCGTTTCATGTGTTAAATACGGGATCCAAGATGTTTTTTTTTTCGCTTGTTTAAATTGAGCCTATCAAACGTGTTTACCCAGCCAACGTGTTTAACCAACGTGTTAAACCAACATGTTTAACCAACGTGTTTAACCAACGTGTTAAACCAACATGTTTAACCAACGTGTTTAACCAACCAACCAACCAACCAATCAATCACTTAATGTATGTTTCCGTGTCATGCGTTTAATACGGGATGCAAGGTCTCTTGAGGTCTTTTTCCCCTTTTTCTAAGTGACCCTATCAAACGTGTTTAATCAACCAACCAACAAACCAACCAACCAACCAATCAATCAACCAACTAATCAATCAATCAATATGTATGACTGTTTATTTATGACAGTTTATTGAAGGAACAAACTCTCAATTATTCAAGAAAATTTTTATTTTATTATTGTTCTTACGTCTCTTCTGAAAAAAAATCCACATATTCTCTGAAACTACAAGTCCAATCGACCTGAAAATTTGCAGTCAGCAGGGCATACATGTACTGAAGGTTCATAAAAAAACTTTTTGCAGATATCTCTCAAGACTTTTCCTAGAAAAAAGAAATGGCAATGCAGTAAAAATCGCTTGCTAGGTCCGTCAATCTCAGTAAAAACCTACAAGAAAATGTCCGCTCCGAGATTGAAATACTAATCTGTGTTACAAACAGGTGCTGAAAAATGGACATTATCAAAAAATAATCATTAAATGTGTTTTAAAGTTACACCGGATCGATTAAATCCAAAACATGCACTGCTGGAGAACTGTGATCAAAATGTCAATTTCCTACAATGACAAAAGAAATTACATTGTGTACATTCCATCTCTAGACATGTTGTCTGTTCAAGGTCCCGACCTAAAAAGAAATTAAAAGACTAAGTTTTTCTTAATATAAACCCGCGTCACGTGATGTCTCCTCAATCTTGCGCGCGCGCTGTATCTAAAATAAAAGAAAAACTTTCCAAACTAAACATGAAACTTCTCCGGTAACAATAATATAGACCCCATACAGAAACAAACAAACAAACAAACAAACAAACCCCCCCCCCCCCAAATTCAATTAATTTTAAAGGGGGAAAGACCCCCTACAATTGCTTTAAAAAAGCAATTGATTTATATTGTAAAAAACCTTTTTAACCATTCTGTTCCGTTAATAAAAAAAAAAAAAAAAATCTCCCGAGACCCCCTTTTGCCCCCCCCCTTTTTTTTTTTTAACCCTCCACTTACAACTGAATATAGGTTGTGTGCTATCTATCCTATCAACGTAAAACGAACGACAACTCCAGTTTTTTCCATATTATTAGGTCTTTCCACTTTTCTGTGGAAAGCCTATTGTATTTGTTCTGATTATTAAGTCTTTCCACTTTTCTGTGGAAAGACTTATTGTATTTGTTCTGATTATTAAGTCTTTCCACTTTTCTGTGGAAAGACTTATTGTATTTGTTCTGATTATTAAGTCTTTCCACTTTTCTGTGGAAAGACTTATTGTATTTGTTCTGATTATTATTATTATTATTATTATTATTATTATTATTATTATTTTTTTTTTCCGCCAACTTTTGTTCTTGCGATAAATGTTTGTTTCGCAATATGTCGCTTAGATATTTCTCATATTGTATCGTATAGTTTATGCGCTTTTAAATTTCACCCTGCTAAGACGAACAATTTTCTTTGTAAGAGTTATCTCCCTATTCACTGTTTATCATGTGTGTGCATCTCCTTCGTAACAAAAAAAGATAGCGACAAAATTCTTTTTACAAATTGTTCGTTACATCCTCAGAAAATTTTGGCTAATTTGGATCGAAGCGATTCGATGAAATTTTATAGGAGTTATCTATCTTTACGGAATAAATTTGTCGGTATGTTTTTTTAACTCATAAACCGTTAACCGTATAACCCTGGAATGTTTTTATTTGAGTCCCCTGATTCCTAACTTAGAAAATTAGGTCAAGGTCAAAGGTCAAGGTCATATTTTAGATTTTCATATGTCTTTGATTTCCCTATAATTCTTGAATGGTTATAGATACAGAAAATTTAAGCAGTGAAAAATGTTAAGTACTTCAAGGGGCAACTTTTTTACATTATGACTATATTGATTTTACCATCATGTAAGGGACATAACTCCCATCGATGGTTTTTAAAAAGCCATATTTAGGCAAAACTCTTAAACAAAGGTCCTTGACCCATAGGGTCTATTGCAATGACCTTGTGAAGCAATGACCTTGACGAAGGTCACAAGGTCAAAGGTCAAGGTCATCAAATTATGTGGTTTTGGCACTATTTAAACAGTTTTATGTGTGTTTGAATTTCAACCAACCAACCAACCAACCAACCAACCAACCAACCAACCAACCAACCAATCAATCAACCAACCAATCAATCAATCAATCAATCAATGTTTCCGTTTCATGTGTTTGATACGGGATTCAAGGTCTCTTTTTTTTCGCTTGTTTTAATTGAGCCTATCAAACGTGTTTAACCAACATGTTTAACAAATATGTTTAACTAACGTGTTTAACCAACGTGTTTAACCAACCAACCAACCAATCAATCAATCAGTGCATGTTTCCGTTTCATGTGTTAAATACGGGATCCAAGATGTTTTTTTTTCGCTCGTTTAAATTGAGCCTATCTAACGTGTTTAACCAGCCAACGTGTTTAACCAACGTGTTTAACCAACATGTTTAACCAACCAACCAACCAACCAACCAACCACCCAACCAATCAATCAATCAATCAATCAATGCATGTTTCCGTTTCATGTGTTAAATACGGGATCCAAGATGTTTTTTTTCGCTCGTTTAAATTGAGCCTATCTAACGTGTTAACCAGCCAACGTGTTTAACCAACGTGTTTAACCAACATGTTTAACCAACCAACCACCCACCCAACCAATCAATCAATCAATCAATCAATCAATGCATGTTTCCGTTTCATGTGTTAAATACGGGATCCAAGATGGTTTTTTTTTCGCTTGTTTAAATTGAGCCTATCCAATGTGTTTAACCAGCCAACGTGTTTAACCAATATGTTTAACCAAGATGTTTAACCAATATGTTTAACCAACGTGTTTAACCAACATGTTTAACCAACGTGTTTAACCAACCAACCAACCAACCAATCAATCAATCAATCAATGCATGTTTCCGTTTCATGTGTTAAATACGGGATCCAATTTTGAGCCTATCCAATGTGTTTAACCAACGTGTTTAACCAACATGTTTAACCAACCAACCAACCAACCAACCAACCAACCAATCAATCAATCAATGCATGTTTCCGTTTCATGTGTTAAATACGGGATCCGAGATGTTTTTTTTTCGTTTGTTAAAATTGAGCCTATCAAACGTGTTTAACCAGCCAACGTGTTTAAACTACGTGTTTAACCGACATGTTTAACCAACGTGTTTAACCAACGTGTTTAACCAACCAACCAACCAACCAATAAATAAATCAATGCATGTTTCCGTTTCATGTGTTAAATACGGGATCCAAGATGTTTTTTTTTTCGCTTGTTTAAATTGAGCCTATCAAACGTGTTTACCCAGCCAACGTGTTTAACCAACGTGTTAAACCAACATGTTTAACCAACGTGTTTAACCAACGTGTTAAACCAACATGTTTAACCAACGTGTTTAACCAACCAACCAACCAACCAATCAATCACTTAATGTATGTTTCCGTGTCATGCGTTTAATACGGGATGCAAGGTCTCTTGAGGTCTTTTTCCCCTTTTTCTAAGTGACCCTATCAAACGTGTTTAATCAACCAACCAACAAACCAACCAACCAACCAATCAATCAACCAACTAATCAATCAATCAATATGTATGACTGTTTATTTATGACAGTTTATTGAAGGAACAAACTCTCAATTATTCAAGAAAATTTTTATTTTATTATTGTTCTTACGTCTCTTCTGAAAAAAAATCCACATATTCTCTGAAACTACAAGTCCAATCGACCTGAAAATTTGCAGTCAGCAGGGCATACATGTACTGAAGGTTCATAAAAAAACTTTTTGCAGATATCTCTCAAGACTTTTCCTAGAAAAAAGAAATGGCAATGCAGTAAAAATCGCTTGCTAGGTCCGTCAATCTCAGTAAAAACCTACAAGAAAATGTCCGCTCCGAGATTGAAATACTAATCTGTGTTACAAACAGGTGCTGAAAAATGGACATTATCAAAAAATAATCATTAAATGTGTTTTAAAGTTACACCGGATCGATTAAATCCAAAACATGCACTGCTGGAGAACTGTGATCAAAATGTCAATTTCCTACAATGACAAAAGAAATTACATTGTGTACATTCCATCTCTAGACATGTTGTCTGTTCAAGGTCCCGACCTAAAAAGAAATTAAAAGACTAAGTTTTTCTTAATATAAACCCGCGTCACGTGATGTCTCCTCAATCTTGCGCGCGCGCTGTATCTAAAATAAAAGAAAAACTTTCCAAACTAAACATGAAACTTCTCCGGTAACAATAATATAGACCCCATACAGAAACAAACAAACAAACAAACAAACAAACCCCCCCCCCCCCAAATTCAATTAATTTTAAAGGGGGAAAGACCCCCTACAATTGCTTTAAAAAAGCAATTGATTTATATTGTAAAAAACCTTTTTAACCATTCTGTTCCGTTAATAAAAAAAAAAAAAAAAATCTCCCGAGACCCCCTTTTGCCCCCCCCCTTTTTTTTTTTTAACCCTCCACTTACAACTGAATATAGGTTGTGTGCTATCTATCCTATCAACGTAAAACGAACGACAACTCCAGTTTTTTCCATATTATTAGGTCTTTCCACTTTTCTGTGGAAAGCCTATTGTATTTGTTCTGATTATTAAGTCTTTCCACTTTTCTGTGGAAAGACTTATTGTATTTGTTCTGATTATTAAGTCTTTCCACTTTTCTGTGGAAAGACTTATTGTATTTGTTCTGATTATTAAGTCTTTCCACTTTTCTGTGGAAAGACTTATTGTATTTGTTCTGATTATTATTATTATTATTATTATTATTATTATTATTATTATTTTTTTTTTCCGCCAACTTTTGTTCTTGCGATAAATGTTTGTTTCGCAATATGTCGCTTAGATATTTCTCATATTGTATCGTATAGTTTATGCGCTTTTAAATTTCACCCTGCTAAGACGAACAATTTTCTTTGTAAGAGTTATCTCCCTATTCACTGTTTATCATGTGTGTGCATCTCCTTCGTAACAAAAAAAGATAGCGACAAAATTCTTTTTACAAATTGTTCGTTACATCCTCAGAAAATTTTGGCTAATTTGGATCGAAGCGATTCGATGAAATTTTATAGGAGTTATCTATCTTTACGGAATAAATTTGTCGGTATGTTTTTTTAACTCATAAACCGTTAACCGTATAACCCTGGAATGTTTTTATTTGAGTCCCCTGATTCCTAACTTAGAAAATTAGGTCAAGGTCAAAGGTCAAGGTCATATTTTAGATTTTCATATGTCTTTGATTTCCCTATAATTCTTGAATGGTTATAGATACAGAAAATTTAAGCAGTGAAAAATGTTAAGTACTTCAAGGGGCAACTTTTTTACATTATGACTATATTGATTTTACCATCATGTAAGGGACATAACTCCCATCGATGGTTTTTAAAAAGCCATATTTAGGCAAAACTCTTAAACAAAGGTCCTTGACCCATAGGGTCTATTGCAATGACCTTGTGAAGCAATGACCTTGACGAAGGTCACAAGGTCAAAGGTCAAGGTCATCAAATTATGTGGTTTTGGCACTATTTAAACAGTTTTATGTGTGTTTGAATTTCAACCAACCAACCAACCAACCAACCAACCAACCAACCAACCAACCAACCAACCAACCAATCAATCAACCAACCAATCAATCAATCAATCAATCAATGTTTCCGTTTCATGTGTTTGATACGGGATTCAAGGTCTCTTTTTTTTCGCTTGTTTTAATTGAGCCTATCAAACGTGTTTAACCAACATGTTTAACAAATATGTTTAACTAACGTGTTTAACCAACGTGTTTAACCAACCAACCAACCAATCAATCAATCAGTGCATGTTTCCGTTTCATGTGTTAAATACGGGATCCAAGATGTTTTTTTTTCGCTCGTTTAAATTGAGCCTATCTAACGTGTTTAACCAGCCAACGTGTTTAACCAACGTGTTTAACCAACATGTTTAACCAACCAACCAACCAACCAACCAACCACCCAACCAATCAATCAATCAATCAATCAATGCATGTTTCCGTTTCATGTGTTAAATACGGGATCCAAGATGTTTTTTTTCGCTCGTTTAAATTGAGCCTATCTAACGTGTTAACCAGCCAACGTGTTTAACCAACGTGTTTAACCAACATGTTTAACCAACCAACCACCCACCCAACCAATCAATCAATCAATCAATCAATCAATGCATGTTTCCGTTTCATGTGTTAAATACGGGATCCAAGATGGTTTTTTTTTCGCTTGTTTAAATTGAGCCTATCCAATGTGTTTAACCAGCCAACGTGTTTAACCAATATGTTTAACCAAGATGTTTAACCAATATGTTTAACCAACGTGTTTAACCAACATGTTTAACCAACGTGTTTAACCAACCAACCAACCAACCAATCAATCAATCAATCAATGCATGTTTCCGTTTCATGTGTTAAATACGGGATCCAATTTTGAGCCTATCCAATGTGTTTAACCAACGTGTTTAACCAACATGTTTAACCAACCAACCAACCAACCAACCAACCAACCAATCAATCAATCAATGCATGTTTCCGTTTCATGTGTTAAATACGGGATCCGAGATGTTTTTTTTTCGTTTGTTAAAATTGAGCCTATCAAACGTGTTTAACCAGCCAACGTGTTTAAACTACGTGTTTAACCGACATGTTTAACCAACGTGTTTAACCAACGTGTTTAACCAACCAACCAACCAACCAATAAATAAATCAATGCATGTTTCCGTTTCATGTGTTAAATACGGGATCCAAGATGTTTTTTTTTTCGCTTGTTTAAATTGAGCCTATCAAACGTGTTTACCCAGCCAACGTGTTTAACCAACGTGTTAAACCAACATGTTTAACCAACGTGTTTAACCAACGTGTTAAACCAACATGTTTAACCAACGTGTTTAACCAACCAACCAACCAACCAATCAATCACTTAATGTATGTTTCCGTGTCATGCGTTTAATACGGGATGCAAGGTCTCTTGAGGTCTTTTTCCCCTTTTTCTAAGTGACCCTATCAAACGTGTTTAATCAACCAACCAACAAACCAACCAACCAACCAATCAATCAACCAACTAATCAATCAATCAATATGTATGACTGTTTATTTATGACAGTTTATTGAAGGAACAAACTCTCAATTATTCAAGAAAATTTTTATTTTATTATTGTTCTTACGTCTCTTCTGAAAAAAAATCCACATATTCTCTGAAACTACAAGTCCAATCGACCTGAAAATTTGCAGTCAGCAGGGCATACATGTACTGAAGGTTCATAAAAAAACTTTTTGCAGATATCTCTCAAGACTTTTCCTAGAAAAAAGAAATGGCAATGCAGTAAAAATCGCTTGCTAGGTCCGTCAATCTCAGTAAAAACCTACAAGAAAATGTCCGCTCCGAGATTGAAATACTAATCTGTGTTACAAACAGGTGCTGAAAAATGGACATTATCAAAAAATAATCATTAAATGTGTTTTAAAGTTACACCGGATCGATTAAATCCAAAACATGCACTGCTGGAGAACTGTGATCAAAATGTCAATTTCCTACAATGACAAAAGAAATTACATTGTGTACATTCCATCTCTAGACATGTTGTCTGTTCAAGGTCCCGACCTAAAAAGAAATTAAAAGACTAAGTTTTTCTTAATATAAACCCGCGTCACGTGATGTCTCCTCAATCTTGCGCGCGCGCTGTATCTAAAATAAAAGAAAAACTTTCCAAACTAAACATGAAACTTCTCCGGTAACAATAATATAGACCCCATACAGAAACAAACAAACAAACAAACAAACAAACCCCCCCCCCCCCAAATTCAATTAATTTTAAAGGGGGAAAGACCCCCTACAATTGCTTTAAAAAAGCAATTGATTTATATTGTAAAAAACCTTTTTAACCATTCTGTTCCGTTAATAAAAAAAAAAAAAAAAATCTCCCGAGACCCCCTTTTGCCCCCCCCCTTTTTTTTTTTTAACCCTCCACTTACAACTGAATATAGGTTGTGTGCTATCTATCCTATCAACGTAAAACGAACGACAACTCCAGTTTTTTCCATATTATTAGGTCTTTCCACTTTTCTGTGGAAAGCCTATTGTATTTGTTCTGATTATTAAGTCTTTCCACTTTTCTGTGGAAAGACTTATTGTATTTGTTCTGATTATTAAGTCTTTCCACTTTTCTGTGGAAAGACTTATTGTATTTGTTCTGATTATTAAGTCTTTCCACTTTTCTGTGGAAAGACTTATTGTATTTGTTCTGATTATTATTATTATTATTATTATTATTATTATTATTATTATTATTTTTTTTTTCCGCCAACTTTTGTTCTTGCGATAAATGTTTGTTTCGCAATATGTCGCTTAGATATTTCTCATATTGTATCGTATAGTTTATGCGCTTTTAAATTTCACCCTGCTAAGACGAACAATTTTCTTTGTAAGAGTTATCTCCCTATTCACTGTTTATCATGTGTGTGCATCTCCTTCGTAACAAAAAAAGATAGCGACAAAATTCTTTTTACAAATTGTTCGTTACATCCTCAGAAAATTTTGGCTAATTTGGATCGAAGCGATTCGATGAAATTTTATAGGAGTTATCTATCTTTACGGAATAAATTTGTCGGTATGTTTTTTTAACTCATAAACCGTTAACCGTATAACCCTGGAATGTTTTTATTTGAGTCCCCTGATTCCTAACTTAGAAAATTAGGTCAAGGTCAAAGGTCAAGGTCATATTTTAGATTTTCATATGTCTTTGATTTCCCTATAATTCTTGAATGGTTATAGATACAGAAAATTTAAGCAGTGAAAAATGTTAAGTACTTCAAGGGGCAACTTTTTTACATTATGACTATATTGATTTTACCATCATGTAAGGGACATAACTCCCATCGATGGTTTTTAAAAAGCCATATTTAGGCAAAACTCTTAAACAAAGGTCCTTGACCCATAGGGTCTATTGCAATGACCTTGTGAAGCAATGACCTTGACGAAGGTCACAAGGTCAAAGGTCAAGGTCATCAAATTATGTGGTTTTGGCACTATTTAAACAGTTTTATGTGTGTTTGAATTTCAACCAACCAACCAACCAACCAACCAACCAACCAACCAACCAACCAACCAACCAACCAATCAATCAACCAACCAATCAATCAATCAATCAATCAATGTTTCCGTTTCATGTGTTTGATACGGGATTCAAGGTCTCTTTTTTTTCGCTTGTTTTAATTGAGCCTATCAAACGTGTTTAACCAACATGTTTAACAAATATGTTTAACTAACGTGTTTAACCAACGTGTTTAACCAACCAACCAACCAATCAATCAATCAGTGCATGTTTCCGTTTCATGTGTTAAATACGGGATCCAAGATGTTTTTTTTTCGCTCGTTTAAATTGAGCCTATCTAACGTGTTTAACCAGCCAACGTGTTTAACCAACGTGTTTAACCAACATGTTTAACCAACCAACCAACCAACCAACCAACCACCCAACCAATCAATCAATCAATCAATCAATGCATGTTTCCGTTTCATGTGTTAAATACGGGATCCAAGATGTTTTTTTTCGCTCGTTTAAATTGAGCCTATCTAACGTGTTAACCAGCCAACGTGTTTAACCAACGTGTTTAACCAACATGTTTAACCAACCAACCACCCACCCAACCAATCAATCAATCAATCAATCAATCAATGCATGTTTCCGTTTCATGTGTTAAATACGGGATCCAAGATGGTTTTTTTTTCGCTTGTTTAAATTGAGCCTATCCAATGTGTTTAACCAGCCAACGTGTTTAACCAATATGTTTAACCAAGATGTTTAACCAATATGTTTAACCAACGTGTTTAACCAACATGTTTAACCAACGTGTTTAACCAACCAACCAACCAACCAATCAATCAATCAATCAATGCATGTTTCCGTTTCATGTGTTAAATACGGGATCCAATTTTGAGCCTATCCAATGTGTTTAACCAACGTGTTTAACCAACATGTTTAACCAACCAACCAACCAACCAACCAACCAACCAATCAATCAATCAATGCATGTTTCCGTTTCATGTGTTAAATACGGGATCCGAGATGTTTTTTTTTCGTTTGTTAAAATTGAGCCTATCAAACGTGTTTAACCAGCCAACGTGTTTAAACTACGTGTTTAACCGACATGTTTAACCAACGTGTTTAACCAACGTGTTTAACCAACCAACCAACCAACCAATAAATAAATCAATGCATGTTTCCGTTTCATGTGTTAAATACGGGATCCAAGATGTTTTTTTTTTCGCTTGTTTAAATTGAGCCTATCAAACGTGTTTACCCAGCCAACGTGTTTAACCAACGTGTTAAACCAACATGTTTAACCAACGTGTTTAACCAACGTGTTAAACCAACATGTTTAACCAACGTGTTTAACCAACCAACCAACCAACCAATCAATCACTTAATGTATGTTTCCGTGTCATGCGTTTAATACGGGATGCAAGGTCTCTTGAGGTCTTTTTCCCCTTTTTCTAAGTGACCCTATCAAACGTGTTTAATCAACCAACCAACAAACCAACCAACCAACCAATCAATCAACCAACTAATCAATCAATCAATATGTATGACTGTTTATTTATGACAGTTTATTGAAGGAACAAACTCTCAATTATTCAAGAAAATTTTTATTTTATTATTGTTCTTACGTCTCTTCTGAAAAAAAATCCACATATTCTCTGAAACTACAAGTCCAATCGACCTGAAAATTTGCAGTCAGCAGGGCATACATGTACTGAAGGTTCATAAAAAAACTTTTTGCAGATATCTCTCAAGACTTTTCCTAGAAAAAAGAAATGGCAATGCAGTAAAAATCGCTTGCTAGGTCCGTCAATCTCAGTAAAAACCTACAAGAAAATGTCCGCTCCGAGATTGAAATACTAATCTGTGTTACAAACAGGTGCTGAAAAATGGACATTATCAAAAAATAATCATTAAATGTGTTTTAAAGTTACACCGGATCGATTAAATCCAAAACATGCACTGCTGGAGAACTGTGATCAAAATGTCAATTTCCTACAATGACAAAAGAAATTACATTGTGTACATTCCATCTCTAGACATGTTGTCTGTTCAAGGTCCCGACCTAAAAAGAAATTAAAAGACTAAGTTTTTCTTAATATAAACCCGCGTCACGTGATGTCTCCTCAATCTTGCGCGCACGCTGTATCTAAAATAAAAGAAAAACTTTCCAAACTAAACATGAAACTTCTCCGGTAACAATAATATAGACCCCATACAGAAACAAACAAACAAACAAACAAACAAACCCCCCCCCCCCCAAATTCAATTAATTTTAAAGGGGGAAAGACCCCCTACAATTGCTTTAAAAAAGCAATTGATTTATATTGTAAAAAACCTTTTTAACCATTCTGTTCCGTTAATAAAAAAAAAAAAAAAAATCTCCCGAGACCCCCTTTTGCCCCCCCCCTTTTTTTTTTTTAACCCTCCACTTACAACTGAATATAGGTTGTGTGCTATCTATCCTATCAACGTAAAACGAACGACAACTCCAGTTTTTTCCATATTATTAGGTCTTTCCACTTTTCTGTGGAAAGCCTATTGTATTTGTTCTGATTATTAAGTCTTTCCACTTTTCTGTGGAAAGACTTATTGTATTTGTTCTGATTATTAAGTCTTTCCACTTTTCTGTGGAAAGACTTATTGTATTTGTTCTGATTATTAAGTCTTTCCACTTTTCTGTGGAAAGACTTATTGTATTTGTTCTGATTATTATTATTATTATTATTATTATTATTATTATTATTATTTTTTTTTTCCGCCAACTTTTGTTCTTGCGATAAATGTTTGTTTCGCAATATGTCGCTTAGATATTTCTCATATTGTATCGTATAGTTTATGCGCTTTTAAATTTCACCCTGCTAAGACGAACAATTTTCTTTGTAAGAGTTATCTCCCTATTCACTGTTTATCATGTGTGTGCATCTCCTTCGTAACAAAAAAAGATAGCGACAAAATTCTTTTTACAAATTGTTCGTTACATCCTCAGAAAATTTTGGCTAATTTGGATCGAAGCGATTCGATGAAATTTTATAGGAGTTATCTATCTTTACGGAATAAATTTGTCGGTATGTTTTTTTAACTCATAAACCGTTAACCGTATAACCCTGGAATGTTTTTATTTGAGTCCCCTGATTCCTAACTTAGAAAATTAGGTCAAGGTCAAAGGTCAAGGTCATATTTTAGATTTTCATATGTCTTTGATTTCCCTATAATTCTTGAATGGTTATAGATACAGAAAATTTAAGCAGTGAAAAATGTTAAGTACTTCAAGGGGCAACTTTTTTACATTATGACTATATTGATTTTACCATCATGTAAGGGACATAACTCCCATCGATGGTTTTTAAAAAGCCATATTTAGGCAAAACTCTTAAACAAAGGTCCTTGACCCATAGGGTCTATTGCAATGACCTTGTGAAGCAATGACCTTGACGAAGGTCACAAGGTCAAAGGTCAAGGTCATCAAATTATGTGGTTTTGGCACTATTTAAACAGTTTTATGTGTGTTTGAATTTCAACCAACCAACCAACCAACCAACCAACCAACCAACCAACCAACCAACCAACCAACCAACCAATCAATCAACCAACCAATCAATCAATCAATCAATCAATGTTTCCGTTTCATGTGTTTGATACGGGATTCAAGGTCTCTTTTTTTTCGCTTGTTTTAATTGAGCCTATCAAACGTGTTTAACCAACATGTTTAACAAATATGTTTAACTAACGTGTTTAACCAACGTGTTTAACCAACCAACCAACCAATCAATCAATCAGTGCATGTTTCCGTTTCATGTGTTAAATACGGGATCCAAGATGTTTTTTTTTCGCTCGTTTAAATTGAGCCTATCTAACGTGTTTAACCAGCCAACGTGTTTAACCAACGTGTTTAACCAACATGTTTAACCAACCAACCAACCAACCAACCAACCACCCAACCAATCAATCAATCAATCAATCAATGCATGTTTCCGTTTCATGTGTTAAATACGGGATCCAAGATGTTTTTTTTCGCTCGTTTAAAT
Organism: Mytilus galloprovincialis; assembly: GCF_965363235.1. Classification (NCBI taxonomy): domain Eukaryota; kingdom Metazoa; phylum Mollusca; class Bivalvia; order Mytilida; family Mytilidae; genus Mytilus; species Mytilus galloprovincialis. Next base: position 9,302 of record NW_027468219.1, on the reverse strand, counting down.
TGAGCCTATCTAACGTGTTAACCAGCCAACGTGTTTAACCAACGTGTTTAACCAACATGTTTAACCAACCAACCACCCACCCAACCAATCAATCAATCAATCAATCAATCAATGCATGTTTCCGTTTCATGTGTTAAATACGGGATCCAAGATGGTTTTTTTTTCGCTTGTTTAAATTGAGCCTATCCAATGTGTTTAACCAGCCAACGTGTTTAACCAATATGTTTAACCAAGATGTTTAACCAATATGTTTAACCAACGTGTTTAACCAACATGTTTAACCAACGTGTTTAACCAACCAACCAACCAACCAATCAATCAATCAATCAATGCATGTTTCCGTTTCATGTGTTAAATACGGGATCCAATTTTGAGCCTATCCAATGTGTTTAACCAACGTGTTTAACCAACATGTTTAACCAACCAACCAACCAACCAACCAACCAACCAATCAATCAATCAATGCATGTTTCCGTTTCATGTGTTAAATACGGGATCCGAGATGTTTTTTTTTCGTTTGTTAAAATTGAGCCTATCAAACGTGTTTAACCAGCCAACGTGTTTAAACTACGTGTTTAACCGACATGTTTAACCAACGTGTTTAACCAACGTGTTTAACCAACCAACCAACCAACCAATAAATAAATCAATGCATGTTTCCGTTTCATGTGTTAAATACGGGATCCAAGATGTTTTTTTTTTCGCTTGTTTAAATTGAGCCTATCAAACGTGTTTACCCAGCCAACGTGTTTAACCAACGTGTTAAACCAACATGTTTAACCAACGTGTTTAACCAACGTGTTAAACCAACATGTTTAACCAACGTGTTTAACCAACCAACCAACCAACCAATCAATCACTTAATGTATGTTTCCGTGTCATGCGTTTAATACGGGATGCAAGGTCTCTTGAGGTCTTTTTCCCCTTTTTCTAAGTGACCCTATCAAACGTGTTTAATCAACCAACCAACAAACCAACCAACCAACCAATCAATCAACCAACTAATCAATCAATCAATATGTATGACTGTTTATTTATGACAGTTTATTGAAGGAACAAACTCTCAATTATTCAAGAAAATTTTTATTTTATTATTGTTCTTACGTCTCTTCTGAAAAAAAATCCACATATTCTCTGAAACTACAAGTCCAATCGACCTGAAAATTTGCAGTCAGCAGGGCATACATGTACTGAAGGTTCATAAAAAAACTTTTTGCAGATATCTCTCAAGACTTTTCCTAGAAAAAAGAAATGGCAATGCAGTAAAAATCGCTTGCTAGGTCCGTCAATCTCAGTAAAAACCTACAAGAAAATGTCCGCTCCGAGATTGAAATACTAATCTGTGTTACAAACAGGTGCTGAAAAATGGACATTATCAAAAAATAATCATTAAATGTGTTTTAAAGTTACACCGGATCGATTAAATCCAAAACATGCACTGCTGGAGAACTGTGATCAAAATGTCAATTTCCTACAATGACAAAAGAAATTACATTGTGTACATTCCATCTCTAGACATGTTGTCTGTTCAAGGTCCCGACCTAAAAAGAAATTAAAAGACTAAGTTTTTCTTAATATAAACCCGCGTCACGTGATGTCTCCTCAATCTTGCGCGCGCGCTGTATCTAAAATAAAAGAAAAACTTTCCAAACTAAACATGAAACTTCTCCGGTAACAATAATATAGACCCCATACAGAAACAAACAAACAAACAAACAAACAAACCCCCCCCCCCCCAAATTCAATTAATTTTAAAGGGGGAAAGACCCCCTACAATTGCTTTAAAAAAGCAATTGATTTATATTGTAAAAAACCTTTTTAACCATTCTGTTCCGTTAATAAAAAAAAAAAAAAAAATCTCCCGAGACCCCCTTTTGCCCCCCCCCTTTTTTTTTTTTAACCCTCCACTTACAACTGAATATAGGTTGTGTGCTATCTATCCTATCAACGTAAAACGAACGACAACTCCAGTTTTTTCCATATTATTAGGTCTTTCCACTTTTCTGTGGAAAGCCTATTGTATTTGTTCTGATTATTAAGTCTTTCCACTTTTCTGTGGAAAGACTTATTGTATTTGTTCTGATTATTAAGTCTTTCCACTTTTCTGTGGAAAGACTTATTGTATTTGTTCTGATTATTAAGTCTTTCCACTTTTCTGTGGAAAGACTTATTGTATTTGTTCTGATTATTATTATTATTATTATTATTATTATTATTATTATTATTTTTTTTTTCCGCCAACTTTTGTTCTTGCGATAAATGTTTGTTTCGCAATATGTCGCTTAGATATTTCTCATATTGTATCGTATAGTTTATGCGCTTTTAAATTTCACCCTGCTAAGACGAACAATTTTCTTTGTAAGAGTTATCTCCCTATTCACTGTTTATCATGTGTGTGCATCTCCTTCGTAACAAAAAAAGATAGCGACAAAATTCTTTTTACAAATTGTTCGTTACATCCTCAGAAAATTTTGGCTAATTTGGATCGAAGCGATTCGATGAAATTTTATAGGAGTTATCTATCTTTACGGAATAAATTTGTCGGTATGTTTTTTTAACTCATAAACCGTTAACCGTATAACCCTGGAATGTTTTTATTTGAGTCCCCTGATTCCTAACTTAGAAAATTAGGTCAAGGTCAAAGGTCAAGGTCATATTTTAGATTTTCATATGTCTTTGATTTCCCTATAATTCTTGAATGGTTATAGATACAGAAAATTTAAGCAGTGAAAAATGTTAAGTACTTCAAGGGGCAACTTTTTTACATTATGACTATATTGATTTTACCATCATGTAAGGGACATAACTCCCATCGATGGTTTTTAAAAAGCCATATTTAGGCAAAACTCTTAAACAAAGGTCCTTGACCCATAGGGTCTATTGCAATGACCTTGTGAAGCAATGACCTTGACGAAGGTCACAAGGTCAAAGGTCAAGGTCATCAAATTATGTGGTTTTGGCACTATTTAAACAGTTTTATGTGTGTTTGAATTTCAACCAACCAACCAACCAACCAACCAACCAACCAACCAACCAACCAACCAACCAACCAACCAATCAATCAACCAACCAATCAATCAATCAATCAATCAATGTTTCCGTTTCATGTGTTTGATACGGGATTCAAGGTCTCTTTTTTTTCGCTTGTTTTAATTGAGCCTATCAAACGTGTTTAACCAACATGTTTAACAAATATGTTTAACTAACGTGTTTAACCAACGTGTTTAACCAACCAACCAACCAATCAATCAATCAGTGCATGTTTCCGTTTCATGTGTTAAATACGGGATCCAAGATGTTTTTTTTTCGCTCGTTTAAATTGAGCCTATCTAACGTGTTTAACCAGCCAACGTGTTTAACCAACGTGTTTAACCAACATGTTTAACCAACCAACCAACCAACCAACCAACCACCCAACCAATCAATCAATCAATCAATCAATGCATGTTTCCGTTTCATGTGTTAAATACGGGATCCAAGATGTTTTTTTTCGCTCGTTTAAATTGAGCCTATCTAACGTGTTAACCAGCCAACGTGTTTAACCAACGTGTTTAACCAACATGTTTAACCAACCAACCACCCACCCAACCAATCAATCAATCAATCAATCAATCAATGCATGTTTCCGTTTCATGTGTTAAATACGGGATCCAAGATGGTTTTTTTTTCGCTTGTTTAAATTGAGCCTATCCAATGTGTTTAACCAGCCAACGTGTTTAACCAATATGTTTAACCAAGATGTTTAACCAATATGTTTAACCAACGTGTTTAACCAACATGTTTAACCAACGTGTTTAACCAACCAACCAACCAACCAATCAATCAATCAATCAATGCATGTTTCCGTTTCATGTGTTAAATACGGGATCCAATTTTGAGCCTATCCAATGTGTTTAACCAACGTGTTTAACCAACATGTTTAACCAACCAACCAACCAACCAACCAACCAACCAATCAATCAATCAATGCATGTTTCCGTTTCATGTGTTAAATACGGGATCCGAGATGTTTTTTTTTCGTTTGTTAAAATTGAGCCTATCAAACGTGTTTAACCAGCCAACGTGTTTAAACTACGTGTTTAACCGACATGTTTAACCAACGTGTTTAACCAACGTGTTTAACCAACCAACCAACCAACCAATAAATAAATCAATGCATGTTTCCGTTTCATGTGTTAAATACGGGATCCAAGATGTTTTTTTTTTCGCTTGTTTAAATTGAGCCTATCAAACGTGTTTACCCAGCCAACGTGTTTAACCAACGTGTTAAACCAACATGTTTAACCAACGTGTTTAACCAACGTGTTAAACCAACATGTTTAACCAACGTGTTTAACCAACCAACCAACCAACCAATCAATCACTTAATGTATGTTTCCGTGTCATGCGTTTAATACGGGATGCAAGGTCTCTTGAGGTCTTTTTCCCCTTTTTCTAAGTGACCCTATCAAACGTGTTTAATCAACCAACCAACAAACCAACCAACCAACCAATCAATCAACCAACTAATCAATCAATCAATATGTATGACTGTTTATTTATGACAGTTTATTGAAGGAACAAACTCTCAATTATTCAAGAAAATTTTTATTTTATTATTGTTCTTACGTCTCTTCTGAAAAAAAATCCACATATTCTCTGAAACTACAAGTCCAATCGACCTGAAAATTTGCAGTCAGCAGGGCATACATGTACTGAAGGTTCATAAAAAAACTTTTTGCAGATATCTCTCAAGACTTTTCCTAGAAAAAAGAAATGGCAATGCAGTAAAAATCGCTTGCTAGGTCCGTCAATCTCAGTAAAAACCTACAAGAAAATGTCCGCTCCGAGATTGAAATACTAATCTGTGTTACAAACAGGTGCTGAAAAATGGACATTATCAAAAAATAATCATTAAATGTGTTTTAAAGTTACACCGGATCGATTAAATCCAAAACATGCACTGCTGGAGAACTGTGATCAAAATGTCAATTTCCTACAATGACAAAAGAAATTACATTGTGTACATTCCATCTCTAGACATGTTGTCTGTTCAAGGTCCCGACCTAAAAAGAAATTAAAAGACTAAGTTTTTCTTAATATAAACCCGCGTCACGTGATGTCTCCTCAATCTTGCGCGCGCGCTGTATCTAAAATAAAAGAAAAACTTTCCAAACTAAACATGAAACTTCTCCGGTAACAATAATATAGACCCCATACAGAAACAAACAAACAAACAAACAAACAAACCCCCCCCCCCCCAAATTCAATTAATTTTAAAGGGGGAAAGACCCCCTACAATTGCTTTAAAAAAGCAATTGATTTATATTGTAAAAAACCTTTTTAACCATTCTGTTCCGTTAATAAAAAAAAAAAAAAAAATCTCCCGAGACCCCCTTTTGCCCCCCCCCTTTTTTTTTTTTAACCCTCCACTTACAACTGAATATAGGTTGTGTGCTATCTATCCTATCAACGTAAAACGAACGACAACTCCAGTTTTTTCCATATTATTAGGTCTTTCCACTTTTCTGTGGAAAGCCTATTGTATTTGTTCTGATTATTAAGTCTTTCCACTTTTCTGTGGAAAGACTTATTGTATTTGTTCTGATTATTAAGTCTTTCCACTTTTCTGTGGAAAGACTTATTGTATTTGTTCTGATTATTAAGTCTTTCCACTTTTCTGTGGAAAGACTTATTGTATTTGTTCTGATTATTATTATTATTATTATTATTATTATTATTATTATTATTTTTTTTTTCCGCCAACTTTTGTTCTTGCGATAAATGTTTGTTTCGCAATATGTCGCTTAGATATTTCTCATATTGTATCGTATAGTTTATGCGCTTTTAAATTTCACCCTGCTAAGACGAACAATTTTCTTTGTAAGAGTTATCTCCCTATTCACTGTTTATCATGTGTGTGCATCTCCTTCGTAACAAAAAAAGATAGCGACAAAATTCTTTTTACAAATTGTTCGTTACATCCTCAGAAAATTTTGGCTAATTTGGATCGAAGCGATTCGATGAAATTTTATAGGAGTTATCTATCTTTACGGAATAAATTTGTCGGTATGTTTTTTTAACTCATAAACCGTTAACCGTATAACCCTGGAATGTTTTTATTTGAGTCCCCTGATTCCTAACTTAGAAAATTAGGTCAAGGTCAAAGGTCAAGGTCATATTTTAGATTTTCATATGTCTTTGATTTCCCTATAATTCTTGAATGGTTATAGATACAGAAAATTTAAGCAGTGAAAAATGTTAAGTACTTCAAGGGGCAACTTTTTTACATTATGACTATATTGATTTTACCATCATGTAAGGGACATAACTCCCATCGATGGTTTTTAAAAAGCCATATTTAGGCAAAACTCTTAAACAAAGGTCCTTGACCCATAGGGTCTATTGCAATGACCTTGTGAAGCAATGACCTTGACGAAGGTCACAAGGTCAAAGGTCAAGGTCATCAAATTATGTGGTTTTGGCACTATTTAAACAGTTTTATGTGTGTTTGAATTTCAACCAACCAACCAACCAACCAACCAACCAACCAACCAACCAACCAACCAACCAACCAATCAATCAACCAACCAATCAATCAATCAATCAATCAATGTTTCCGTTTCATGTGTTTGATACGGGATTCAAGGTCTCTTTTTTTTCGCTTGTTTTAATTGAGCCTATCAAACGTGTTTAACCAACATGTTTAACAAATATGTTTAACTAACGTGTTTAACCAACGTGTTTAACCAACCAACCAACCAATCAATCAATCAGTGCATGTTTCCGTTTCATGTGTTAAATACGGGATCCAAGATGTTTTTTTTTCGCTCGTTTAAATTGAGCCTATCTAACGTGTTTAACCAGCCAACGTGTTTAACCAACGTGTTTAACCAACATGTTTAACCAACCAACCAACCAACCAACCAACCACCCAACCAATCAATCAATCAATCAATCAATGCATGTTTCCGTTTCATGTGTTAAATACGGGATCCAAGATGTTTTTTTTCGCTCGTTTAAATTGAGCCTATCTAACGTGTTAACCAGCCAACGTGTTTAACCAACGTGTTTAACCAACATGTTTAACCAACCAACCACCCACCCAACCAATCAATCAATCAATCAATCAATCAATGCATGTTTCCGTTTCATGTGTTAAATACGGGATCCAAGATGGTTTTTTTTTCGCTTGTTTAAATTGAGCCTATCCAATGTGTTTAACCAGCCAACGTGTTTAACCAATATGTTTAACCAAGATGTTTAACCAATATGTTTAACCAACGTGTTTAACCAACATGTTTAACCAACGTGTTTAACCAACCAACCAACCAACCAATCAATCAATCAATCAATGCATGTTTCCGTTTCATGTGTTAAATACGGGATCCAATTTTGAGCCTATCCAATGTGTTTAACCAACGTGTTTAACCAACATGTTTAACCAACCAACCAACCAACCAACCAACCAACCAATCAATCAATCAATGCATGTTTCCGTTTCATGTGTTAAATACGGGATCCGAGATGTTTTTTTTTCGTTTGTTAAAATTGAGCCTATCAAACGTGTTTAACCAGCCAACGTGTTTAAACTACGTGTTTAACCGACATGTTTAACCAACGTGTTTAACCAACGTGTTTAACCAACCAACCAACCAACCAATAAATAAATCAATGCATGTTTCCGTTTCATGTGTTAAATACGGGATCCAAGATGTTTTTTTTTTCGCTTGTTTAAATTGAGCCTATCAAACGTGTTTACCCAGCCAACGTGTTTAACCAACGTGTTAAACCAACATGTTTAACCAACGTGTTTAACCAACGTGTTAAACCAACATGTTTAACCAACGTGTTTAACCAACCAACCAACCAACCAATCAATCACTTAATGTATGTTTCCGTGTCATGCGTTTAATACGGGATGCAAGGTCTCTTGAGGTCTTTTTCCCCTTTTTCTAAGTGACCCTATCAAACGTGTTTAATCAACCAACCAACAAACCAACCAACCAACCAATCAATCAACCAACTAATCAATCAATCAATATGTATGACTGTTTATTTATGACAGTTTATTGAAGGAACAAACTCTCAATTATTCAAGAAAATTTTTATTTTATTATTGTTCTTACGTCTCTTCTGAAAAAAAATCCACATATTCTCTGAAACTACAAGTCCAATCGACCTGAAAATTTGCAGTCAGCAGGGCATACATGTACTGAAGGTTCATAAAAAAACTTTTTGCAGATATCTCTCAAGACTTTTCCTAGAAAAAAGAAATGGCAATGCAGTAAAAATCGCTTGCTAGGTCCGTCAATCTCAGTAAAAACCTACAAGAAAATGTCCGCTCCGAGATTGAAATACTAATCTGTGTTACAAACAGGTGCTGAAAAATGGACATTATCAAAAAATAATCATTAAATGTGTTTTAAAGTTACACCGGATCGATTAAATCCAAAACATGCACTGCTGGAGAACTGTGATCAAAATGTCAATTTCCTACAATGACAAAAGAAATTACATTGTGTACATTCCATCTCTAGACATGTTGTCTGTTCAAGGTCCCGACCTAAAAAGAAATTAAAAGACTAAGTTTTTCTTAATATAAACCCGCGTCACGTGATGTCTCCTCAATCTTGCGCGCGCGCTGTATCTAAAATAAAAGAAAAACTTTCCAAACTAAACATGAAACTTCTCCGGTAACAATAATATAGACCCCATACAGAAACAAACAAACAAACAAACAAACAAACCCCCCCCCCCCCAAATTCAATTAATTTTAAAGGGGGAAAGACCCCCTACAATTGCTTTAAAAAAGCAATTGATTTATATTGTAAAAAACCTTTTTAACCATTCTGTTCCGTTAATAAAAAAAAAAAAAAAAATCTCCCGAGACCCCCTTTTGCCCCCCCCCTTTTTTTTTTTTAACCCTCCACTTACAACTGAATATAGGTTGTGTGCTATCTATCCTATCAACGTAAAACGAACGACAACTCCAGTTTTTTCCATATTATTAGGTCTTTCCACTTTTCTGTGGAAAGCCTATTGTATTTGTTCTGATTATTAAGTCTTTCCACTTTTCTGTGGAAAGACTTATTGTATTTGTTCTGATTATTAAGTCTTTCCACTTTTCTGTGGAAAGACTTATTGTATTTGTTCTGATTATTAAGTCTTTCCACTTTTCTGTGGAAAGACTTATTGTATTTGTTCTGATTATTATTATTATTATTATTATTATTATTATTATTATTATTTTTTTTTTCCGCCAACTTTTGTTCTTGCGATAAATGTTTGTTTCGCAATATGTCGCTTAGATATTTCTCATA
>NW_027468218.1:0-28461 GCF_965363235.1 Mytilus galloprovincialis | reverse complement strand
ACAATGACGTTAGAATGTAAGCATTTTACGGGAAAATACACGCTTGTGTACTTACAGACTGTTCAGAAATGAATTTGGTGAAGAGAATTATTTATTAAAAACCTTGTAAATATAGGAATGCATTTGCCAAATTTAGAAGTGGTACTGCTCCATTGAAAATTGAGACTGGAAGGTATGAAGGTCTTTTAGTTGGAAATAGAATTTGTTATAACAGTATTTGTATTGAAAATCTTTCAATTGAAGATGAAAACATGTATTAATGAATTGTCCTGTGTATGAAGATTTGCGTTGTTATCTGTTTTATCAAGCATCGCTATTTAATATTAATTTTATGCAATTGTCTGATGACGATAAATTTATATTTTTATTCACAGATGAAAATATTTTCTTTTATACTGCCAAAATCTGCAATGACATTTTATTGAAAAGAAAATGTATTTTATATAGCTAATGTTAGTGTAAATAATGTATATACATTTTAGATAGTCTCTCATAACTCTTTTTAGAGTGGCTCTTGTGTGTTTTATGATGTTGTTTTATTAACTATTTTTAGGTTTAATAAAATGAAGAGGTGAGACTTAAATAAAATATTGTCTTGTCTTGGCTTGTCCTGTCTTGTCTATGTTCTTAGTTCACGGTGTTTAAACTATTATAAGCATGAATATGTGCTTAACTTGCTGTAATTTTCTTCACCCCAAATTTCTGTTATAACTGACTCATATATAGCATATCTATATAAATCAGACGAGACTATTTCTGATACTAACAGGCACGGTGACCATTTCGACGTATAAGGAAAGCAAAACGTGTAAATGCTATAACCTAAATTCTCAGAGACAGATAATCGTTTTTTTTAACATATCGGATATATATAACCATCCTAAGCTTTATCAGATTTCCATCGTCCATTTACTTTAAAAAGTCTGTCTGGTATATCATATTTAGCGTCTGCAGTGGCATCATTATATTTCATGTTTTTACATTCATTCAAATTATCTTGTTGTGATTTTAAACCTACCTGTCACTTATACATCTGCATTCGATTAATCATATACAACAATCTTCAGCAAAAGAATGTTATGTGGTATTTATTTCACGCTCATATAGGCAATCAAGGTACATCCAAACAACAACACTGTGTATCATCGACACCGGAAATTGGGTACTAACGAAGCGGAGAGAAATAGAAAAAAGAGTAAACAAGTTAAGAATTCATTCAATTTAAAGCATTTCCACTCATTTGATGAGGGTGCCGCTTAAGAAATGATTTTCTGATATATTGTTCTTTAAATTATTAGGCCGATAAGTACAAAATGAATACAAGATTTTGTGTAATACTCCAAAACTTGCCACTTAGTACCGGAAAATTTCGAGGTCGATCGTCCTCTGTCGCCCCATTCTCAAGATATTTAACTGTTTTTCATTTTTTTCCAGACACGTTTTAGATTATTATAGTGTGGCATCATATTTACTGAAATTTGTTGTCAAAAACATGTTTTTTAAAGAATATGGACAAAAACATTGTTTGTTTGTTGTACGGCGAATTGCAGGACGTTGTACGGCGAATTGCAAAATAACAACTTTTGTCTGTACGGCGTCTTGCAATATATTATAATTTTAAGAGGAAATTAATCACTGTTTAGATAATATCAAGTGACGATATTTTGTTGATATCAAAGCTTTACAGGCTTACAAATATACAAAATGTCTTACTTATCAAATATTAATAAATATATGCCGTTAATTCAGTTCAGAAGGCCTCTATGCGTACCGCTTTTCGATTTTGTACAAAAAAATTTTTTCAACCATATTATCCTAAATACATCCATAGATCGTTATACTACTAACGACTGTTGTCTTATTTGTTGTTAGGGGGCAATTTTGTAAGTTCAATAAAAATAAACCGTCCATTCATCTTTTGTTGGTGCTAGCTGTTTTTAGATAAAAACAGTGGAGATGTGGTATGATAGCAAATAAGATAACTATCCATCAGGATCAAATAAAGTGTATGTAAGCAATTATATGCTATCGTACGGCCTTCAACAACGAAAACTCGTACCTTATAGTCGGCTATAAAAAGCACCGACCGAAAAATGTGGAAGGACTCAACAAGAAAACTAACGGCCTAACTCATAACAAAACAATTTATGAAAACAACAAATAAGATAGAGATGAAGCAACGACAACCACAGGATCGAGAATTTGGACAGACACATAAAATGGTTTAATTATTTAATTTCTGAAATGATTCATTTGTAAAAAGAAAAATTAAGAAAATACTTTGTTTTCACCGAAAGTAAGGAGAAACAAATCGTGAATTGCATTTCGAATTAATTTTCTTGTCAGTTTCTTTCTGAAAATATATAATTTGTATACATCTTAAATGCTGTCAAGCAAATGGTATTTCTATCTAATGCATTTTATCTAATGCATAATTAGAAAGGGGTAGGGGGTCCGTTAACATGTTAACAACACCTCGATTTTGGCAAAAACAGTTATAACAAATTTTAAATGCTGATAAGAGTTAACAGCAACTTAAATTAATTTACCCTTTTTTCCAAACTAACCCGAAAGCAATGAAAAGGGGAAGTGCATATCTTCAATGTATTCAAAAATTTAAAAACCACTGTACAAAGTCGCAGAAATGCCGAGCTCCATAAGGAATCTTTTATAAAGCTGAATAATAAATTTTCAGAATACACACGCAAGTACCATATTTTTTTATTGACACATGGACAGACAATTGAACGGATGGAAAATCAGACGGAGTGATTGACTCCAAGAAAAAGGACTATGTCATGAACAATCGAAAATGCTTTAAACAGCAAAAGGAGGCTTCTTCTGGTTATGTATATTGTTTAGTAAATGTTTTATGTCAATCAGTCGTAGCAAACTTGGATTATCGTCATGACGTAGGAAAGTGTAACAAACAGATAGAATGAGTGAATACTATAGGGCGCGAACATTATTTTTTTTTATGGCGGGGGCTCTTATAAATTATGGTTACACTCAGTCAGGGTATTCATACGACTCATGGCTTACATGATTTTATTAAAAGGAATTACGAAGGTTTACTAATTTTTTTTAAATCATCAAAACCAGTGTATAAATCAGAACCGGTAACATGTAAGATGTCACAAGTTGAAGCACTCTTTCATCTCAAAGTCCCAATTAAGAACTCTGAGCTGATATAAAAAAAGCCTTGGTCCATCTTTACATTTCTGAAGTCTTAGACTAGCAAATTTGACATCAATTTGAGAACCAAGTCCTCATTTTTCGGTCTTTACCAGGCCACACTGTTTAGTTATTTTACGCATTGCAAATTGAAAAGGTACTTTATTTTTGAAAATTCCGTCTAGGTACTTTTGGTCAATATAACTTATCAAACATTCCATATACATCTGAATTATTTTCATCATAGGACTGACCAGGGTTTTAGCTGGATAAGAAGTGGTCTTTCCTTTTCACGTTTTGGGTACATTACAAATACAAAATGTAGAAGGCAGAAATAACTACATTGGTTAGACGTATAAAGAGGGGCATGAGATATTCCTTAACATGTCTAACACTGCCGCATTTGTTGCACCTGCATGACCCAACTTGAGTCCGTAACCTTTGCTATATAGTCTTGTATTTATTTCATTTTTTTAAATTTTGGTTCATTTATATGTTTCAAGAAACAAACATTTAACTTCTACCCCCTTCTTGTAGTTAAATGATTGCTCACTTAGGAGACAGTTTCAGGTATACCAATACACAGTTACAAGTTTAGTTTCGCATTATAGCCATGGTGAATTTTCTAAATATGAAAGTTTTTGTACAATTGAATTGATTTTTAGATAGTTGAATAATAATATAGCCTTCCTAGTGGGTTTGTATGAACACTTTAGATTGTTTTTAGCATGTTTTATAAGCCATTTTTCAGTTTGACCGTCCATACGTTCCTATCCGTACCGCCATAGATTTAGAAATTTTGTATTGTTTTTTCAACAAAGATGTGAGGCTAGATCTTTTCAATTCAATTTTATGGAAAAACAGCAGAAATGCATATGATTTTTTTTTACCTCTTGATAGATATATGTCTATGGTTTCAGGAAAGGTATAACTCTTATTGATTGAAATTTTCCTTTGGACCAAATTTTTGAGATCTTTGTGACATGTTCAACCCCCTATTTTGAAATATATGGTTTCAAATAAATGCTGCTTGTTGCCATGGTCACACTAAAAAAAAAGAGATTATATTTCACCATTATTACTATTGGAAATCAAATCTATGGACGATTCTCTTTCCATAAATATACACATGCATAACTCAAATATTAAGCCTTATTTATTAGGAAGGAAGGGAAAGAGGGTGTTTAAAAATTATGAGTGTCAATTCTAAGTTTTTTCCTATCTGTGAATTGACACCCCACCCTAGTGCATAATTTTCTCGCTGCGTTGGGTTGTTTCTTCTATTTGGTCGACCTTCTGTTTCTTTGACATTTTCCTCATTTCCATTCTCAATTTTATCAAGGATTTACTATACTCAAAGATTTTTTAAAGACATGTACAGTTACATATATGCTGTTTATGTTACTCCTTTGCGGAGGCAACGTAAAGGAAGAGATGGACAGCAAATTTTAATGTGATTCTTGTAAATAACTGTTAAGATCAGTTAACAGAGAAAATAATGTCAAAAAGTTAAATATCTTGAGAATGGGGCGACAGAGGACGAAAGACCTCAAAATTTTCCGGTACTAAGTGGCAAGTTTTGGAGTATTACACAAAATCTTGTATTAATTTTGTACTTATCGGCCTAATAATTTAAAGAATTATATATCAGAAAATTATTTCTTAAGCGGCACCCTCATCAAATGAGTGGAAATGCTTTTTAAATTGACTGAAGTCTTAACTTGTTTACTTTTTTTTAGCTCACCTGGCCTAAAAGGCCATGTGAGCTTTTCTCATCACTTGGCGTCCGTCGTCGTCGTCGTCGTCGTTAACAATTTTTCAAACATCTTCTCCTCTGAAACTACTGAATGGATTTGAATGAAATGATTGTTCCTTAGATTATCCTGCACAAAGTGTGTGCTTCGATTTTTGATCCGTCAAAAAACATGGCCGCCGTTACTTAAAATAGAACATAGGGGTCAAATGCAGTTTTTGGCTTATATCTCAAAAACGGAAGCATTTAGAGCAAATCTGACATGGGGTAAAAATGTTCATTAGGTCAAGATCTATCAGCCCAGAAATTTTCAGATGAATCAAACAAACCATTGTTGGGTTGCTGCCACTTAATTGGTAATTTTAAGAAAATTTTGCAGTTTTTGGTCATTATCTTGAATATTATTATAGATGAAGATAAACTGTAAACAGCAAATATGATCAGCAAAGTAAGATCTACAAATAGGTTAATATGACCAAAATTGTCAATTGACCCCTTAAGGGGTAAATGTCCTTTAATGACAATTTTTCACAATTTGTTCATCATATTTGCTAACTTTAAAAAATCTTCTCCTCTGAAACTACTGCATGGATTTGGATGAAACTTAGCATGATAGTTCCTTAGATTATCTTGCACAAAGTGTGTGCTTCGATTTTTGATCCGTCAAAAAACATGGCCGCCCTTACTTTAAATAGAACATAGGGGTCAAATGCAGTTTTTGGCTTATATCTCAAAAACGAAAGCATTTAGAGCAAATCTGACATGGGGTAAAAATGTTCATTAGGTCAAGATCTATCAGCCCTGAAATTTTCAGACGAATCAAACAAACCATTGTTGGGTTGCTGCCACTTAATTGGTAATTTTAAGGAAATTTTGCAGTTTTTGGTCATTATCTTGAATATCATTATAGATAAAGATAAACTGTAAACAGCAAAAATGATCAGCAAAGTAAGATCTACAAATAGGTTAATATGACCAAAATTTGTCATCTCACCTTGACCTCATTTTCATGGTTCAGTGGTTATAGTTAAGTTTTTGTGTTTTGGTCTGTTTTTCTTATACTATATGCAATAGGTCTACTAAAATTGGTGTATAGAATGATTGTAAGGTGTACATGTCTAGCTGACAGGTGTCATCTAACCTTGACCTCATTTTCATAATTCAGTGGTCAAAGTTAACTTTTTTAGTTTTGGTCTATTTTTTTAATACTTTATGCATTAGGTCAACTATATTTGGTGTATGAAAATATTTTATGATCTATATGTCGGTTACCCAGGTTTTATTTGAACTTGACCTCATTTTCACAGTCCATTGCTAAGTTTTAAGTGTTTGTGTTTTGGTCTCATTTTCTTTATTTATAAACAGTAAGTCATATATATTTGTAATATTGAAGAATTGTTAGCTGTACATGTTTGCCTGGCATGGTTCAATATGTTCAATAAGGCATTGTTTACCAGGTGAGCGATTCAGGCTCTTGAGAGCCTCTTGTTCTATTTCTCTCCTCTTCGTTAGTACCCAATTTCCGGTGGCGATGATACACAGTGAACAAGAAATAACCAAAATATAGCTACGTTAAGACTGCAATGCATAAATTACAAAGACACTCATGTTTCAACTCCTTCATGGTTCTTATGTACTGTTTCAGTAAGTCGAGTGAAATGTGTAACAAACATCACAATCAAACGCAAGTTTAATTTCTATTGAAAGGAAGAAATAAGAAAGACAAAATTACTGAAATTACTAATCTTGCTTTATTAGCCAAAGTTAACGATGTTTTTATTTGCCACAAGGATATTTCATAATGAAATAATACTTCGGTGTTGACATGAATATCAATAATGTGGTCATTTTTATAAATTTCCTGTTTACAAAACTTTAAATTTTTCGAAAAACTAGAGATTTTCTCTTCCCAGGCATAGATTACCCACTGTTAGATTACCTTGGTCGTACTATGCACAACGTTTTGGAATTTAGGGTCCTCACTGCCTTTCAACGTTGTACTTGTTTGGTTTAATAACTATTTTGATCTGAGTGCAATGGTGCTATCTTGAAGAAGAATTTTATTAAGAATATTGAAAATGTATGTTTTGAAAAATTTACGGAAGAATGGTGTATGACAAGATTATGTCAGACGATAAAAATAAATTACGTACATATAGAAATTTCAAAAATGTATATGGCGTAGAAAATTATTTATTTTTAATATGGGGACGAAGTCCCCAATTACGGTAGAAAAATCAATAAAAAAAAAAAAAAAAAAAAAAAATCGGGAAAATTTCCCGAATTTTTCTTTCTACTAATGAACTCAAATGCAGCCGGGAAGCAAATCTCATAATGGCGTCGAAAATGCGACAAAGCTCACGCGCTTTTCCATTCAAAAAATGGCATTTTTTAGAAACGGCATCGACGTCACGAAAAAGGCTGCGTAAAGACATTTAACTTGTTTCCCTTTCTAAACCAAGTATACCCTTTGATGCGGCAGGTTCCAAACTTTTACTACGTTATTATTAAAAGGCTGAAAACACAATGTTTCATTGCAAATTAGGCGATGAAAGATGAAAATACGGGCCGCGGAAGTGATACTTGAAAATAAATAAATGTAAATTGAAATGTAGGGGCGGATGCAGGAATTTTCGAAAGGGGGGGTGCTAACCCAGGGCACCCAGGGCAAAGGGGGGGTGCAAAACATATGTCCCGATACAAATGCATTGATCGGCAAAAATAAAGGGGGGGTGCGCACCCCCGGAACCCCCCCCCCCCCCCCCCCCCCCCCTGGATCCGCCACTGAAATGACACACGTAATAGTAACGTATATTCATATAGATGAGATGATAACTATTGATATTTTGTTGAAGAAAAGCTCACTGATAGAAAATCTCGATAGGTAAACCGGCGGTGTGACGATTCAACAAGTCGAAAAATAGGACGTTCCAAGGGGAATAACTCGATCCTAAAACAACAACAACGGTGATCATAAATGACTGATTGAACACATGCTTTCCTCTTATTGATTTGTAGGCAGTATTACTAAAAAAATATATATTGAGTTAATTATGAACTTCATCTTCCTTTAAAAAAAATCCAGATAAAATAACTAAATTTACTTCTCAAGATTATATCTGATCATATCTGGCATACAGAATATTCTGCAAAGACAAAGTGTTTATTTTTTCAATAGAAAATAATCAATTCCTTTTAACTGAATCATGAGCAGAACTCTTGTTTATTACCACTTCATTGGTAATTCAAAACCCTTTTACAACCATTTAAAGGGAGAACATGCATTTGAAAAATGCAATTTTATGTTTAATTATTGGTTTTATCGCTGAATTAAAACTGGGACACACATTTAAAAAAAAGAAAAACAATACATTTCAATAAATTCATTTGTTATTTGCAAATTAATCTAAATGAATTTTAAAAGTACTTATAGGAATAAATTTAGCCAATGCCAATTTGCCCAAATAATATGAAGTGTAAATCTACATATATTTTTGGATGCAAACTTTTAACCAAATTATTTATCATTTATTTCTGAACCTTTTAACTGAAATTAGTAATTTTAGATCACTAAGTCTCTTATTTTATAGTTTAAAACAATAATATAAAGTATGTTCCCTATTGGAATTTTAAAAACAAAAGTTTAAAACAAGACGAATAATTAAAAAAAAACAAAACTTTTAGTTCCTTAATGTAAAAAAACTACTACATGTATTCACATGTTTTAAAATTGAGAATGGAAATGCAATGGGGAGTGTGTCAAAGAGACAACAACCCGACCAAAGAGCAGATTATACAGCCGAAGTCCAACAATGGGTCTTCAATGCAGTGAGAAACTCGTGCACCTGGACACGTCCTCCAGCTGGCCCCTACACAAATATGTATACATGTACTAGTTCATTGAAAATGGACTCATACTTAACTTAAGTTTCTTAAAAGTGTAAAAAAAAAAATCTTATCAAAATTTCATTTTTAAACCAAATAAATTCATTAAAAAGGATTTCAAGATTTTTATTGGAATAAAAAATACATTTTTTTATGACTTAAATAATTGTGAACAAATATGTAGTAAATCTTATTGATCTCATTTTTTCAGTAAAGAAATTATTGTTGTGTTAAGCACACAGACACTTGTCTCAGAAAAAAAATCCTACATACCTTTAATATAACAAAGTTCTACTGGCTTTTACATTACAACCTAGAAACCAGCAAAACCAGATCTTGTCCTTGCTATTTTTTGTTCTTTTCTAATTGGATTGTATAAGTTATTTTAACTGATTGCATGATTGTGTCTTTTTTTAAATTATACTTTTCAATCTTTTTCAAAAGAAATAAACTTTGCAATTGCATTAAATTTTTAAAAGAAACCATTTAATATCATATGAATATAACAAACTGTAAAGCTACATGAAATTAAAAAAATAATAAAAGAAATATTAGTATCACCATTATCAAATCAGCATAACATAGCCAACCTCGAGCTCTAAAAGAGGAAAACTTAAAAATGCTTGGTAATTTGAAATTTCATAGTTATAAGTTTTGTAATTGGTAAGTTTTGTAATTGACTATGAAATGTTATGTGACCTGTCTTATGCAACTATAAAACAAAAGATAATGTTGTAAACTAAAATGTAAAAATATAAATTAAGGAAATGAAGCCATAATAACAATCAAATTAAATAAATGAAATTATAAATGAGTAATAATAATAAAAAAAAAACACAGAAGTGAATTAATTAGTAAAATAAAATGCTTTGCTAAGCGCAGCTGGATATAATGGCAGATGTCCAACCTGAAAATTTAGGGCCAGAATGTACACAATATTCACACGTAAAATTGGTTATATGACATGTATGATTTGAATAGATATAAAAAAAAATTACACTATGCTGTTGTGATTTGAAACCCTCCCCCAAAACATTTTTTTTTTAAAACTATTTAGCTGTTGTGCAATACACTATGGTGTTGAATATTACAATGTACTCCCCCCCTCCCCCCCCAAAAAAAATACTAATAATAATACATGTAATACTTATTTAACACCCCGCAAAAACAAATTTCTAATTCCCCCCCCCCCCCACCATTTATTTCACCTCCTCTTCCCTTATTCAAAAAAAAAATCTTTCCCTCAAAATATGGGCAGAATCTCACTTCTATTTCTAATGAAGTTTGCAACCAAAATTACAGGGTTTGAAATTAGTAGGGGCCACCCACCAATTCCCCTTAAAATTTGGTGTGGAGAACTTAAATTTCTTCTTTTCTTGTAATTGACTATATATGGGAGCTACAAAATTTAAGCTGTTGGTTACCATGAAAAAGTTTTAACTTCAATCCAGGGTATGAAATTAGCAGGGGCCTAAGGCCAATGGCCCCTAAATTTGGTGTGGGCTACTGAAATTTCTGCTTTCCTTGTATAGAACTATATATCTTGGCTAAAAAAATTAAGATGTGGTCTACCATTGCCAAAGTCTCATATAATTAAGTCCTATCCCTGTAATCCCTGTAATTAACCATTTATAATAAATAAAAGTCGGAGAATATAACATAAATAGTCATGGCTATTGATATTAATATTAATTAATACTAACTGCTAAGAATAAATTGACAGCTAATCACCTCAGGATAATCATCATTTTTCATAATACATAATGTACAAGTAGTGTAAGGGAGGAAATCAATCATACACATAATTTTTCTTTAAATGGGATTGGATTTCCTCACTTACACTGTTTTTAAATTGTATTAATTTTCCTTTAACTAGAAAAAAAACCTTTCCCCCCCTTATTTCTAAATGGTTTGACCCATAACCTCCAAAAGTCAATCCTAACCATCCCTTTTAAGTATGAAAATTTGTGGTATAATTTCAGAGACATTCATACACTTACACTTTATTGTCTGGAAACTAAAATAAAATGCTTATTTGGGCCCCATTTTGTCCCCTTATTCCTAATCTGTTATCAGCCTAACCCCCAAAAATAATCCCAACCTTCCTTTTGTGGTTATAAACCTTGTGTTAAAATTTCATTGATTACATTTTACTTATACTACAGTTATTATTTGGAAACCATCTGTCTTCAAACAAAGACAAGTGATACAAATATACGACCACAAAAATTTGTCAGTTCTCAAAAAAAAAAAAATAACAGCTTGCTACTTAATCACATGGTTACAAAAAAATACACAGATGGCATGATTTGTCTTGTCCAGTAGCAGCTTAGCCCTGCTTGGCCTGTTCAAGAAAACATCCAAAATCATACTAAATTTCCCAATTTTTAGAACTTGAAAACATGAACATGACGAAGGTGCAATTACAGGAATAGAACAAAAAAACTTATATATATATATTATCTTTAATTTTATCATGAATTTTTTGAAATCCCCCAAAAACTTTGTGTTCAAAATAAATCTAAAAAAAAAATGTAAGAGTTGTCTTCCTTATTGCACCTTTTCACTCAATTTACAGCTCTTTATTTAAGGCAACCAGACTTACCTCCCATGTAAGTAATGTAAATTTTAGTATAATTTAGACACTCCTTTTTTGGAAGATTTCACACAATATTTCATAATGGTATAAACATTTCAATGGCCATATTATGAAGCTCTCAACTTCTCATTTATGTTTTAAAGAACCTGAAATTCTTAACAAAAGGCAGACAATTACAGAATATTGTACATTGCATACATTTATCCTACATCTTCAATATTTATATGAACCTGAGTAAATACATACAAATAGAGGTATTTGTGAAATGGGAGAAACAGCATTATAAATTATGCATAATAGTTTTAATTATAAGAATGGTTAACAAGTGTGGACGCAGACCAGCATGGAAAGTATCTAGCATTCTGAGAGTATTGCCATCCTCTACCAGTTGAAAATATTTAATACTCAAACCAGATTTGAACTTGATATGTAAATTGTCATGTTAAAACTAGATACCAAATATCAAAGCAGTATAATGGTAGTCTGGCATGACTTAAAAGAAAAGTGCAGAAGATTAATAGTGTGATTTTTCTAGGTCTTAGGATCATGTAACAGTATGCAAATATTATCAAATCAGAACAATATTCAAACTTGATCTGAAACTTGTAAAGGTTAAACTATATATGCAGTAAACAGATAACTGATGTGATTTTCCGGAGTCCAACGGCCATAATTCTACAAAAACTCATTGGACCTGAACAAAATTAGACCTTGATCTGTAACTTGTCATGGTTATAATAATAAAAATAGCAAATATCAAACCATTATCTTTTAACCATGACAAAAAAGTGTGGAAAGCTAGATTTGTCAGACGGATTGATTGACAGAAAGACTAATGGACAGGGTACAAACCTAAAGTCCCCTTCAACTTTGTTGAAAGGGGACAATAAACATCAATTTAGAATCTACATGAGCATTGTAACATCATGAACATTGAAAAGTTAACATACCAGCTTTAAATGCTGCATATAATTATCTGAGCTCATAATTTAATAGACTGAAAGATAACAAGAATAATTAATTGTCATGTCAATAAATTTCTTTAGATGTTTAGAAGAGCCCCAAAATGAGTATGATGGATGCCTATACATTGTACAAATTTTATACAATTACATGTACAAATATATCCATTTGGCTGTAAGGATGAAAATATGTTGGTCAACACTAAATGTAGAAAAGTCTTAAGAAGTAACCTTAATTATTGAAGATTAATTGGATTATATCACCAGTCCTTTAGATACAAATATACATGTGCATGTTTCATTTTTCTTGAAATTATCAAAAAGGAAACCAAAAAAGTCTATATAACAACATAAGATTCTGAGAAATATGGGTAGTAGGCATTAAGTGCCCTTCCTAGCAATTTTAATTAAACCAGATCCAGATTATAAGGATTATGAACAGAGGGAGAAGTGGGACATATAAAGATATATACTATTATCATCACATTAGCTTGAAAAGGCGGTGTGAACCGGGCTGGTCACTGTCAATCTCAACCTTTAAAATTCATACTTGTTGTAGAATTTCTTGCTGTGTTGAAGACACATTGATGGCCTACCTTAACTGGGTTGTTATGTGCATTTTGGATTTGATTGGTTCGTCGTCTCATTCCCCATTTCCATTTTTATTCTATTTGTATGCTATTTCATATATGGACATATGATCAGAATGCTGAGGATGATAACAAATTTCAGTATTTTAGGTGTTGGAGGGCTACATTTTTTAATAAAATATTCATGGTCTGAATGTTGCCCCCACCCCCATTTTTTTTTCTTTTTGACTTTAAATTTATAAATTAGTGTCTTGTAAGTTTTCAACGAGTCAGAAATACATTTTGTAGATGAACACGTGGACATTATTGTTGGTAAATAATCTTTTTCAACTGTGAACTCTGAAATTCAGACTACGTCAGTGGGGCAGAAAATGGGAAAAAAATTAGCTTGAAAGGTTGAAAATTGGATAAAAAATGAAGATAACATAATTTCTGAATAATATAACCAGTATTAACTTTCATTTGTTCAAAATATGGACGTATTTCAATAATAAGAAGAGGATTTTGTTTCCCGCTACCTACATTTATGCTTTCAGTTTGACAGGCCGCTTAAGTATTTTAAATCGACTGGTAACGTCATATGACCCTACTGTAGCTCTTCTCCATGCCTCAATGTGTCAAAATATACCAGTCATATTTATTTTCACTAGGTAAACCGGCGGTGTAACGATTCGTTATGAGCAGAAAAATTGACCAGGGCAGTCGATGTGAAAAAAATGTCCGTTTCACAAAATGGAAAGAATCGCTTGAATTTATTCAAATGGCTTATGTCATCTCGCTTTTTTTATAAATTTAATTTGCTTTAATACTTTAGATGAAATAATTTCAAGATCGGTCTATAAGTCCGTTTATTTTAAATGAAATTTGCGATTTTTCGATGCGTCGATCACGGCCAATTTTCTTTTCATCGTGGAGCGACATCTGTTGACAGCTTTTCCTTAAATTATATCCACTTGATTCTCTTGCCGCATATCCGGGGTTTTAACGGACAAATCAGATGTTTGCGTTCCGGCTGAAAATCGTTAACTTTTTTTTCCAGATCTACTTCCTATTCTGGTTTTCCCCGCATTTGCATCTACTTCCTTTTCCGGTCTTGTTTGCATAAGACTTTGAATAAAATATATATTTACCAGTCTAGTAAAATATAAGATTGGAACTCAATACAAATTCATTTTTAATAATTGTTTGATATGAAAAAAAAAACCATTACCTGATGAAAGCGTTTCTTTTGTTTACGTTGAATATGACGTCATAACTTAAATAACTTAAAAGTGCTTTAGCAAAATTTAGATATGGTGTAGCACCTCTCAGAATTGAAACTGGTCTTTATGAAAATATTGATAGTGAAAATAGATTATTTTTAACTGTACTGATGACGTTGAAGATGAAAAACATGTTTTGTTAAACTGTCCTGTATATTCAGATATTCGTTATGTTATTTTTAACCATGCTAGTATTGTTGATGAGAATTGTTTACATATTTCTGATAATGAAAAAAATATTTTTTAATATACTGCCAAAATCTGCTATTTAATTTTAATAAAGCGAACATGTATTTTTTTACTCATAATAGTTGACTTGTATTTGTATTATAATTTAAGAAAATAAGTCTCTCATAACTATTTATAGAGTGGCTCTTGTTGTTAGCTTGTGTTTTAAAAAGCTGTATATTCTATATGTAACAAGTGGTGAGACTTTTGAAATAAAGTATTTGTCTTGTCTTGTCTTGTCTTGTCTTGTCTGAACGTCACTGATGAGTCTCATGTAGATGAAACGCGCGTTTGTCGTATTAAATTATAATCCTGATACCTTTGACAACTAATTATATAAATAGCACGACTACAATAATTGCAACTTACTTTAATTATTTCTTTAATTAATCCTGATCAATGAACCCTACTACTTAGATCAACTGTTTTACCGATCTTGCTCTTTTCAATTTGAAGATTAACATAGTTACGTAGTCCTCGATAAATCGTATGTCAGTCACCCTCGGATTATATTTAATGCTAATTAGCTTCATGCAAACAATCGTTGACCTATATGTACTGTATTTTATCGGACTCATGCAAACAAGGGATTTGAACTTTGATTTTGAACAAAAGAATTTAATTTGTGCATACTTTGATGATGTACCACATCTTGTGTAAATACAAACACACAAAACAACTGTTCATATACGTATACATGCGTATATTTATGGTATGTTCACATGATACATCATAATGATGTGACATATAACAATAAGCAACATGTGCGTAAAAAAATCTAGTATGTATATCTCCAAACATAAAGAAATCATGAAAAAAATCAGCACAATGAAATATCTCAACGACGCTAAAACACCAAAAAGCAGTATTCTGCTAGTGAAATGAAAACAGAAAACACACTAACCTTACACAAAAAGCAAAAGGTTCCGCAATTAAAATTTATTATAATCTGAGTGTCAACCTTATTGTATACTATAGTCTAACCACTTTATTTCAGTGACTGAAATTAGAAGAGTTGATGTTCTTCAAGAAAGTCTTGGTTATAAAATAAGCTGACGTCACTGAGATAGACACTGATTTTAAAATAGTAAATTGTTTAAGTAAGAAAAAACAAATGAACATCACTAGATAATGTTAAAAGACTCGTAGAATTAAAATAAAGATATGATAGTCAATCAGCTAGTTGTGGAATTATTCCGATATTTTCACCATCATTCCCCTTTGTGCATTAATTGTTTCTCCGTTTACATATAAAAGTAAATCAACTTCGCTATCTTCTGTATTGACGAGTGTTACAGAAACAACATCCATATCCCCAATCGTCCACCATTCATTATGTTTTTCTATTTTCTCATTAAATTTCTTCTTAAAAATTCCTTTAGCAACCACTTCACCATTTTCGTTCAGTCGTTGTTCGGGTTGTTCTAATTGTACCACTTTCAGACTAGTTTCGTTATTTGTCAACCCGCTGTTGTCTTGCCTGTCGTTGAAATATCTCGCAACTACCTCATCTTTATCTGGAATATCAGCTTGTGAGAATAATAAATTAGTTTTCATTAGAATCCAGGGAACAACCCCTCCAGCAAGCGTTGCTAGCAGTTGATTTGGAAAGGATACACTGTAAGAATCTCCGAACGCCAATACGACAAGCATCACGAATGTTAAGAATATGAAAATTATGGAAAATTGCCACAGCGCTTTGAGGAAGTGTTTACTCCATGGCCCAGGAGCTCCTGGTTCAATTCTGCAGACTTTGAAAAAGAATTTTTTCGTGAGATACTGTTTATCAAACTTGTCAAGTAATAAAAAAACGCCATTTGAGTTGAACTTAGGAATTCCACCATGCACATGCACTTTCCGGTTTTCATCAAGATCATTTGGTCCGTCCGGCATGTCACCTCTCTGTCTCTGTGAACGTTCGCCAATAATGTGAAACGCTGTGTTCTCTTGTTCTGATATGTCTTGCATGGCTATTTCGTCTACTTTTCGTTTAATAACTCTATACATAATCGTTTGAACAGCTTTATTATAGGCTTTATAGATCTGACCAATTCCACAAAAACATCTACGGTAGTACAACCATGCTAAAGATATTGTCGATATGTACTGCATGGCATGAGAGGAATTTACAATTAGTCCAACTATTGTGTAGATTGCTACCTTAATGAAAAATAATATAAGTTCAACTGCCAAAAGCAGAGATGACAGCATTAAACAAAGTAAAATAAACATAAAAAAGATTTTGATAGGAGAAAGCAGCGGTTTATGTCTCGTTACAGAGCGTAAATGTATGATTGCATTTTGATTACGTTGCATTGATATATCCTGTTCGTTCCAGATATCATCGAAACTACACTTACAATAATGATTTATAATTGATAGGCCATGCCAGAAATCATCTGATTTAAGTTTGCAAGTACGAAATATGTTCAAAAATAAGAATACAAAATTAACTGCGATATATACCGTAGGGAAGAAATAGTAGGCGGAAACTATGCTTATCAATGGTACAGCTAATACCCAGTATGGAACTGCAAACAGTATTCCAAAAAATCCGAAAATCTTGAAGGGTTTTAATAAAACTTTTACAGACCATCGAAATATTTTTTGCTTTGACTGACTGCATAAACCGAGAAAAAAATTCGTTAACATTCCACGAACTAAACACTTCGCATTTTTGAATAGAACTACACTTGTTACTTCTAGAACGATGTAACCGATGACCATGAGAGCATAAGAAAAGATGAATGCAATATGCACTGGAGTTCCGTAATAAGCGTAATTGTTCTCTATATGCATTAGTAAGTTTCTGGTTTCAGCTGCTTTGTGTCTTGTTTCTCGAATCTCGTTTTCATAAAAATAAAATACGCAAACACGTAAGATCCAAGGTAAGCATATTACTACTGATAAAACGACCCGAAGTATAAAACGCAAAAACTTATACCACTCATAACTTATCCACTTTGGAGAACAGTGACCACACATACTTGCTGTACAACATGCGGAAAAGCCTTCTTGATTCCGTAAACCGCATTTCAAAAAGAGTTCATAGAGCACATGAAGAAGACTTGTCGGGACTTCGTTTGCGACCACAACTTCATCTATCGGAACATTGAAATATATCTTTGACAGTTGAACATTATAGACTTGGTTGTCCTCATACTTGTTTAGCTCCTCTTTGAAATTTGTCATATCTGCATATATAGCGTATGGCACGTCTCTGCTTGCTGTATCAGAGTGTGACAAAAGTCTTCTACATTTATTCTTCCATACGTTTTCATTTGTCTTCTTTACAGTGATCGTGACAGGATCTTTAAGATGGTACGCAAACTGTTTGGGGCCAAAATTCGGATCATATAACGACGACGGAATCAGCAAAGGACAATACAACAAAACAATTCCTATCACTATATAAATGCAATAGTGAATAGCTTTCATCCATTTATTAATAAAAACATGCTCACACGAAACAATTGCTTGTTGATAAGTATGACAACATACATGAAAAAAATCGATGTATCCAGATATATTTCTTATATGTTCGTTACATATTTCATCGCCTCTTTTTGTAAAATTCATCAAAAAGTTTCTGAAAACGTGTTCGTATTCCAGCTCTGTCAGATTTTCCATGCATCCATGCGGTTTTGATTTTAATGATATGGACGTTTCTTCTGTTTGGTAGCTCAGAAGCGACAGAGAAAGCATTTCGTAGATAGGTTTAAGTTGCAGCAGTCCTTTCCCATGAGTTCCAGAGACTCGTTTCCATTGCAGTGGTTGAAATAATGAACCCTGTTTAACCACGGAATCAGGAAGTCGTGTAGAGTTTGTCAACTCAACTGTTATTGTCAGTAACCGTGTAGATTTCTTCAAGTAACTACGTTCATCAATTCGTTGTGCAAACACAAGCTCACATTCGGCTCCTTTTCTGGAATCTAAATAGAAGAACTATTTATTAAACACAGCTACAACACATCGTAACTGGTTGAATCCATAATACGGACAAAAGAAATTTCGATTATGGAAATATTGCTGCAACTATGACCCGACAATTGTTCGTTCAAAGTTCACTTTTAGGCTTTTATATATTTTTATGATTCGAGCTTTATACTATCATTCCGATTTGTTACAGAACCTTCTATCATAAAGACGGATATAAATCTTTGATTGTTAATCTGAATGAAATGATTATAGTTAAGTGCATGTAAAATACAAGTAGCTTTTGAATAGTGTACCATACAATTAACTATAGAAATATTAAATTATTAAAACGCAATAACAAATCGGAATGATAATTAAAAGCATGAATCATGAAAATATACAAAATCATAAATGTGAACATTGAACGAACAATTGTCGGGTCATACAACTGTTTAAAGTAAAGATTTTTTGTTCAGTCCCGTCTAGTAAATAAGTAGTATCAAGCTCCGGGATTGATCAAATCGAATGTTTAAATACTCGAAGAAGCAAATATGTGTCCTTATTTTTTTAAAATTTATATAGACATTTTAAAGCGTTTTACTAAGATAATTTCTAAGCTTTAAGTAATTACCTAAATCATTGATAAATAAAACAATCTAAATTCTTTAGACATGTATAATTGAATACTATTAATTCAGAAATGTTGATATAGGATTGTTTTTCTTCGTAAAATTTGAAAAGTTGTAACGAGATAGATTTCGACAAATAAAAAACTCTCCATTTTTGTCAATTGTTCGACAATAACAAAAACAAGCAATTTGTTTTAATGTTCAGTGTTATTTTGAATTCAAAATTTCTCTGTAATATTTTGTAACAGATAGACTCAGACCATTTTAGATTTGTCTTGAGGATTTAGTCATTTGTTTAAATTCCAAATGATAGGGCAAACAATATGTTTGTTTCTAGAAGAAAGTGGGGAAAGTTGATTCATTCAATTTCAAATGAAGGTTGAGAGTATTCAATATTAAGTTTAAAAAATGTTTATGTATGTTATCGATACAAAAAACGGTTCAAGCGTAGCTGAGTATTCGAACATTTCGCACAGCTGAACGAACTCCTAATTCTCGCGCAAGATTTTTACTGCCAAAGTTTTTGCAGTTACTGAAATTAAATTCAAAGCCTTTCGAACTAGTAAATAAATATAAACGTGAGATGTGGTATATTTGCCAATGATACAAATACCTGTACCCCCCAGCGTTAAATAAATACAGAAGTCAGGTTTTTTTAAAACCGTACCGTTACCATATTTTCACATACTAAACATCATTTAGAATAGACCCAACAGAGAGAAAAAAACGAAAAGACGTCATCATGTTTTAATTTAAGTATTAAAAGAAACCAAAACAAAACAGTTTTTGGCATGTCGCGGGTTATGTTCTTCTTATATATTTTATGGATAGTATGATACTATACCCCTAACGGGAGGGATTGTGCCTGATATTCATATGATGAAGACATAACCTTTTAATCAGTTAATTGAGGTCTGGAGCTGGCATGTCAGTTAACTGCTAGTAGTGTGTTGTTATTTATGTATTATTGTCATTTTGTTTATTTTCTTTTCTTAAATCTTCTGACATCAGACAACTTCTCCGGAACTGAATTTTAATGTGCGTATTGTTATGCGTTTTCTTTTCTACATTGGATAGAGGTATAGGGGGAGGGTTGAGATCTCAGAAACATGTTTAACCCCGCCGCAATGTTGCGCCTGTCCAAAGTCAGGAGCCTCTGTCCTTTGTTAGTCTTGTATGATTAATAATTTTAGTTTCTTGTGTAGAATTCGGAGTTTAGTATGACGACCATTATCACTGAACTAGTATAAATATTTTTTAAGGGGCCAGCTGAAGGACGCCTCCGGGTGCGCGGGTTTCTCGCTTCATTGAAAACCCATTAGTGGCCTTCGGCTGTTGTATGCTCTATGGTCGGGTTGTTGTCGCGTTGACACATTCCCCATTACTTTCCCAATTTTACAAGATGTATGACCATAAGTTTCATAACTGTTTAGAAATGCATCATTAGATATATCATAATGTATTACAATAAAAATATATGTCAGTTCCGATAAATTAAAGACAATATTTGAAAATTTGTATATTTTCAAACTTGTTTTGCGTTTGTTAACCTAGTGTTGAACATGATAAATCTATGATACTTTGTTAAAATGTAATATATTATTTCATAATCTGAAACAAACTTGGACTCTAATTGTTTTTTGTATCATCATACATTTTTTTATACAAATACTATCTTAATTTTTTGTTTATGTTGTGATTTACGTAGATATAGGAAGATGTGGTGTGAGTGCCAATTCGACAACTCTCCATCCAAATAACAATTTAAAAAAGTAAACCATTATAGGTCAATGTACGGCCTTCAACACGGCGCATTGGCTCACACCGAACAACAAGCTTTAAAGGGCCCCAAAATTACTAGTGTAAAACCATTCAAACGGGAAAACCAACGGTCTAATCTATATAAAAAACAAGAAACGAAAAACAGGTATAAATTACATAAACAAACGACAACTACTGTACATCAGATTTCTGACTTAGGACAGGTGCAAACATTTGCAGCGTGATTAAACGTTTCAATAGTACCAAACCTTCTCCCTTTTTCTGAAACAATAGTATAACATCACAATATAGAAAAACACGCGATGAAATATCAATTGGAAGGCTTACCTCAATCAAAAAACGTAAATAAACACACTATGAACGAATAAAAGGGATCTGCGATACGTGAATGCAAATACATAGTTAATAAAATATTAGGGACAAACATTCAATGCCAAAAAGAAAACAAACAAAGCCATGGCAAGACACCACCGCGAAATATTTAACAACTCACTTTTGAAAAAAAAAAACGGTTTTCATGATATATACAGGTAAATGAAAAATAACTTTCTCGTTTTAGGTATACTACTTCTGTGTATATACAAATTTCCAATAATTAGGAATACCAAGAAAATTCTGTCATATGAATACATAATTTAACACTAGATACATATGGGGTGAATATCAACAATAAAACTATACAATTAGAGCTGGATAAAACTTTCCTGTACAGATTTAAGGAGTATAATCTTGATGTTCATACACATGAAGTACAAAGGAATGAAAATTAGTAGATATTAAATAATATAAAATTACAAAAAAGCATTACAAATAGTATCAACAGGTCAAATAAACAAGAAAGTATGATTTGAGATGCTCGCAGTTACTAACAGCTAGTTGAAAGCCAAAAACAATTGATGATAAAAAAAATCATGCATCAGAGACTAAAATCAACTAAAACACATCCCAGGGATTTAGTATTTTTACGGCATGAACAGTCAGAGAAGACATGACTTGTGCAATGCCAAAAATAAATGTATCGACAGGTAGTAGGATAGTGAGGAGCTACTTCTTTAGAGATAAAAATCAACGTGTGTGTGTCTCTATACAACCCGCCTCTAAAGACGATACAATTTAGTTATGTTTTAACTTGCTAATGACAAAATCGATATTAGTGCCAATGTAAAAGAAGAGAAAAGAGGGACGAAAGATACCAAAGGGACAGTCAAACTCATAAATCTAAAACAAACTGACAACGCCATGGCTAAAAATAAAAAAGACAAACAGAAAAACAATAGTACACACGACACAACATAGAAAACTAAAGAATAAACAACACGAACCCCACCAAAAACTAGGGGTGATCTCAGGTGCTCCGGAAGGGTAAGCAGATCCTGCTCCACATGTGGCACCCGTCGTGTTGCTTAAGTGATTACAAATCCGGTAAATAGTCTAATTCGGTAGGTCATATTCATGAAAGGGAAGGGGATTGTAGTTACGACGTAAGGAACATATCCGATATCATTTGTGAAACGGTTATTCCATAACGGTCAACCAACTCGTGATGGCGTCCGTAAAATTTACGAAGGGATGATTTCAACTTCACCATTTGGAACTCTTGGTTTAATAGCTTCCTTGTGAGCAGCAAACCTCTATCAAGAAAATCATGATAGGAAATGCAAGCACGGGAATATCGTATCAATTGGGAGATATATACCCCGTATGCAGGTGCTGCTGGAATGTTGCTACTTAGAAATGGAAAGTTCACAATTGGAAAGCTGAAATCATCTCTTTTGTCGTAAAGTTTTGTTTTCAACCGACCCTCATTGTCAATTTCTAGATGTAAGTCAAGATATGAAGCCGACTTAACTGTATCTGTAGTATCCTTTATCTCTAGTTCGATTGGATAGATGCGTTCCACATAGTCACCAAATTTTGAATTGTTTAGTGAAAGAACATCATCTATATAGCGGAAAGTAGAGTTAAAGGATATTGCTAACTTCTTATCTTTCTTCCTAAGAAGTTCCTGCATGAAGTCAGCCTCATAATAATAAAGAAACAAGTCGGCGAGTAGAGGGGCACAGTTTGTACCCATTGGAATGCCGACAGTCTGTTGTAAACTATATACAGAGATCTAATTACAATATTGGTACGATAACCCTTACTTATAAGTTTGTTTAAAGGTTCGATGAGTTTACACGGATCACATATTGATTTCCACGCTTAAAGTACAATATTACCGTAAAATTTAGGATGTGAAATACCATTTTTAATAAGTTTTCTACAGGTACAGCCAAGTTTACTAATCAAATCTTTGCATCTATGAAAGAATTTAGTAAAAGTTTTAAGTAATGTATGGTATCACAATAATTTCCCAGGGATGCATTGATTACGTTCGTTAAAATCTATGACATCAGAACACACACGCGCATACCGAACGAGTTGGGATATATAAACACCGTATAATGGAGCCAAAGGCACATCGCTGTATAAAAAAAGAAAATTTACAATAGGAAATGAAAAATCGTCTCTTTTGCCGTAAATTTTAGTTTGTAGTTTCCCGTTAGAAATTGAAATGTCTAAATCGAGATAAGGGCAACTGCTGTTGTTTATGTTAGATTTAGGTAAAGTAAGTTCTTTTGTGTAAATTTTGGAAGTATATTAATTTTAGAAACCTCTGGATTATTTAACGACAAAATATCATCCAGATAACGGTAGGTATTCTTGAATGTATCAACCAAATATAACAATGATGGGTCTTTACTGAGTTTGGTCATAAACTGAGATTCATAGCAATATAGAAATAAATCTGCTATTAAAGGGGCACAGTAAGTGCCCATAAGAATACCTACTACCTGACGATATACTTTATAACGTACATAAATGTTGTCTAGCAGAAAATTTAAAGCTTCAATCATATCCTCACATTTCCAGTAAGTGTATCTAGCATACCTTCCTTTTTCGTTACATAAAAAGGCTTTAAACGAGTTACAGCAAAACAAATTACAATGAGATTTTTCCAAAGACCATTTTATCAAATACAAAAACTTTTTCTTTATAAGATTGTGTGGAAGTGTAGTAGAAAAATCATATCTGTCAACAGAATTATAAGGATCATCTAAAGCATGTATTTTATCTAGAACCTCTAAAGAATTTTTAACACTCCAAAAATAATTAATACCATTATTTTCATAAGCTTTATTACAAAAGTTAATAACCAGTTCTTTGATAGTTGTAAGGCAGGTAGCTAGAAGTACTGATAGATTAGTAGTAGCACTTCCTCGATGCGAAGATAAAGCGGAATTAATTGTTGTTTGTGTAATTCCGGTAACCAGTACATGGTAGGGACTTTCAAATGTTCGGAAGATGCTATAAGCTGGGTAGTGGCAGTGGTATGCTTGTTAACGATTTGACTCTCTGTGGTGCGTACGGACCTGAATGTAGAGGAATTGATAATTTTGTTTTGAAGAACTTCCGTGTAGTATATGCGTCACACCACCACTACATTATTGGCTGCCTTGTCTGCCGGTACGAACACAAACCGCTCTGCGAGTACCTTGAGTTTATTTTTTATTCTAGAAATCGGAATATCATGGATCCTATTACTAATTTCAGAATTGTTTTCTAAATGAGATATTCGAATATTAACAGTATTCACAATTTTATTCAAATATAACTGTCTAAAGATTTTTCACGTTTGCATAATTTTTTACAGTAGGCAAACTGTTAATGACCTGACGACACTGTTTCCAATCTATTATAGATGGAGGACGATATTTTGGTCCTCTCTTTAGAAAAGTTATGACCTCACGGTTTTCGACGATGTTGGGGTCTTCTGTAATTACATGACTATATGGAACATATCTAAAACTAGATGTTTCGCAGTCTCAAGTGGAATGGACATTATTTTCTATATTGACGTCTGATGTAATTGACGTATGATCAAATTTCTGCTCGTTTTTGTTAGTTGTTCTATATTATCAAAATATGGAGGTATTAAGCTATAGACAGAAGTCATTGAATATGCTAAACAAGTTAATAAAATCAATACCTGTATTTATATATTTTGATTTGAGAAAATGTCGTTTATGATTTTCAGGTTTATCAATACTAGGAAATAGCCTTTGATTAGAAAAGGCTGTAATCATACGGGTGAATTCATAAAATGGGCTAAACAAAGTATTTTATCACTCTCCAGAAAAATAGCATATAATTTAAATATAGGTATCTGACCCAGTTTGCATAATACTTGATGTCCACCATTATTCTTTATTATAGATAACAGATCAGCAAGTGTATAATTTATAAGATGTTTAATACGTTGATTACGGTTTTTGCGTTTATCATGAGACCTATTATTTCTAAGTCGTTTATCAACAATATTAATGAAATCGATAGAAGTTTTAGATATGTTTCCTTGCCCTAATATTTTGTAATTGAGACCCAGAGGATATATAAGCTGTTTGAAGTCTTTTTATCCAAAACAATTCGCGAACTTCGCGTGATTTTTCAAATTGCTCGTGTGATTGTCCTGGTTGTTTCTGAACAGTTTCGAGGGGTTGGAATTTTATATATTTGAGATTGTGATTATGCTTATCTAAATGTTGATATACTAATTTTTTTATTTTTTTTTGGTCTACAAAAGCGGTAGAGATGTTCTTGATTTCTTCTGTAATACTCTCGTCCCGTCTGTCCCACATATTGAATACCACACTTATGTTGGGTTCAAGTTACCACATATATACGGTTTTGAGTTTTTTAGGTAATATCACGGGAAAAGGAGAGCGAAAAGGTTTTCCCGTTTACTGTTGACCTTATAGTATTTTGAGAAGTTAATCTGCATGAAACAGGTTAGTCATTTTTTGGCATTGCACGGGAAAATTTGAGGATATCCACGTGCATTTTTGTTAAATAATTTGGCTGTAGTTGCATTACCAATACGTTTATTTAACCACGTAGATAAACTAGAAGTTGTGTTGTTAATAAATTTCTTTTCATTCCGTAAAATCATGATTATTAAATAGGAGTATATGAACAATACAAAAGACCGGAGGTTGTAACATTCAATGAGGATACCAATTACGGAATAGGGAATAAAAGGGAATGCAGTAAAAAAAAACACTCTTACACAAACTATTATTAAAGGCCCGACGTAAAGGCTTAAGTATAACAAAACTAACAAACACAGGGCAAAAACAGAGGTTGTAAGAAATCTTGGTAAAAAAATAGCAGGGTCAATAATAAAAAATAGCAGGCGTGGATGAGTATAAATACATCCAAACGCCGTAATATTGAATAAACAATAAAGATTTAATACTAAGATAAAATAAACATGTGAAAGCTCTCTCACAGACAAACAACCAATAACTGAAAAATATAAGGGCATACACTACAAGCACGGGGACACATTCTACTGCATCCATACAGCACTAGTAACAAACCCTGCAGTAAATAGATATAGGAAGATGTGGTGTGAGTGCCAATGAGACAACTCTCCATCCCAACAACAATTTATAAAAGTAAACCATTATAGGTCAATGTACTGCCTGCAGCACGGAGCCTTGACTCACACCGAACAACAAGCTTTAAAGTTCCCGAAAATTACTAGACTAAGTGTAAAACCTTCAAACTAAACGGGAAAACCAACGATCTAATCTATATATAAAACGAGAAACGAGAAACACGTATAAATTGCATAAACAAACGACAACTACTGTATATCAGACTCCTGACTTAGGACAGGTGCAAACATTTGCAGCGGGATTAAACGTTTTAATAGTACCAAACCTTCTCCCTTTTTCTGAAACAACAGTATAACAGTATTTGATCTGCGACGTATATACTTTCTCCCTGAAAAAAAACTATATGAATTTTATCTGGAGGTGATTTATAATCAGCGTTTTTTTTGTAACGTATATGTTTTATGTGAAACATTGCTACTGAAGACACTCACTAAATCTTATAAGCTTACGATTTGTTTCGTCAATCATACGTTCGTCTACTTAAAACAAAATTGTTGGTGATGAGGAAAGTCATAATGTTAATTTAAATATATTTTAAAACCGGTAGTAATACGAAAGAAGTACTGTTTCATTTAGGCCTAAGTAAGTGTTCTACAACTTATTTGTCATTGCTTTTGACAAGTTTCTTAACTTGTATTAATGAACTATTCATAAACTAAAGCAATAAAATATATGAACATAGTGGAATTAACTTTTTTGTAGATACATTACGTGCCTTTGATTATCCTTCTTATTATGTTGATTGTGTTGATTTTTCTACTCTTTACACTACACTTTTACAAAATCTTATAAATTAAAAGTTTTCCAATTTAGTTAAATTGTCGTTCGGTAAATCTGAATGCAAATATATTTGCTGCAATTAATTTAATTGATTGATTATTGGTTGCTTAACGTCCAGTGGCAAATTCTTCATGCATATTCAGGACGAAGGCAAGTTCACAATAAATACAATAGGAAGGTCTTGTCATAATAGAGGTCATTTGGGCTGTTGGTCGGGGAAATTCGGATTGCCACTAGAAAAAAAGGGTATATTGGATAGGGACAGAAATTTTACCTTGCAACAGGCCACCTACAGACCCCTCAAAGAGTAGTTGCAAGGGTTCTTAACGTGCAAAGATCGTGGCACTCTCTTTACACGAGGCATCGGATTTGACGTCCCCATTCTTACCGGACGTGACTCCGAATTTGATACATCCCGCACGGCCAAACGAATGCCCCGTTTCGGCAAGCGTTTTACTGCCGGTCGGGGCCAAGTGACCATATTTCTATTCCCCAGTCATCCTTGAGGGCAATTAATTTAAAGTCTTCTTCTCTAATGAGATATGGAAATATGCTAGATATACTTTATTGGGGTATGATGAGATGATTGAAACTGTTAATATACTCCTTTATAATATTCATGGACGTTTCGGCAATACAGTTTATCGATACGTTGGATGTATTCCAATTGGCACTAGTTGCTCACCTTTAATAGCAGAATTGTTTTTGTACTGTTATGAAACACAGTTTATGACTAAACTCAGTAAAGACCCGTCTGAATTGCAGTTAATTAATAAAGTCATCAACGGTTACTGTTATCTTGATGATATTTTTTCGTTAAATAATCAAGAATTTTCTGAATTTACTGTCAAAATTGACCTCAAGAAACTTACTTTGAATAATTCAAATTTAAACGGTAATAACTGTCCTTTCCTAGATTAAGATACTTCGGTTTTACACGGGAAACTTCATACTAAAATTTACGATAAAAGGGACGATTTTTCCTTCCCGTTTGTTAAGTTTTACCTCTTTGGATGCTGATGTTACTTTGGCACAATCTTACGGCGTTTAACCTATTCGCTATACACGTGTCTGTTGTGACGTTTTCCTTGCCCGAAAATTTAGAAACGATCCTGTGGAACTTATAGATCCTTTAAATTAACTTATTCTGAAAGGTTACTAATTCAACACTGTATTTAGATCATTGAATATTGTTTTCATTGGTATTAATATTGATTTTGTTATCTGTTAATTAAAAGAAAACTAAATATTATAGTTATATATTAATCCACATTCATGGATCTGCAATCTATTGATACCTGTATCTTGACATTACACAAGGTCATATATTTCTCTGACTGTTTAAAATTTTTATGTCTTTACACTAAATCCATTGGATGTTGGATGTCTACTGATTGA
>NW_027468217.1:25000-28513 GCF_965363235.1 Mytilus galloprovincialis | reverse complement strand
CTGCTAGCGGGCTGCCGCGGGTGAAGGTACGCGGACGGCCTGCTTTGCGCGCTACCACGGCTGTCGACGGCGGGGGAAGGTACGTGGTCGACCTGCTAGCTAGCGGGCTACCACGGGTAAAAGGTACGTGGTCGGCCTGCTAGCGGGCTACCACGGGGAAAGGTACGTGGCTGGCCGGCCTGCTAGCGGGCTACCACGGGGAAAGGTACGTGGCAGGCCGACCACGTACCTTTACCCGCGGTCGAGACCCGCGGTAGCCCGCTAGCAGGCCTACCACGTACCTCTCCCCGCGGTACCCCGCTAGCAGGCCGACCACGTTACCTTCACCCACTCTTTCAAACCTTTTTTTATAAGGGCCACCGTGCCGTTATAAGCTCCAGAGACAAGCCGTACAGCTTGTCTCTGGGACCTTATATGGTCCGCGTTGGAGCATATATGGTCCGGGCTGGACCATATATGAACCAAACCTCTCTCTGACGCGACTTGGTGGACCATCGAAGGTCCAACGGATCTCTCTCTGTGGACCATATAAGGTGCACGGTGGGCCTTAAATGGTCCAGCGGGACTCTAGCGGGTCTCGATAACTACTAGGGTTAGGGTTAGGGTTAGGGTTAGGGTTAGGGTTAGGGTTAGGGTTAGGGTTAGGGTTAGGGTTAGGGTTAGGGTAACGGTTAGGGTTAGGGTTAGGGTTAGGGTTAGGGTTAGGGTTAGGGTTAGGGTTAGGGTTAGGGTTAGGGTTAGGGTTAGGGTTAGGGTTAGGGTTAGGGTTAGGGTTAGGGTTAGGGTTAGGGCTAGGGCTAGGGCTAGGGCTAGGGCTAGGGTTAGGGTTAGGGTTAGGGTTAGGGTTAGGGTTAGGGTTAGGGTTAGGGTTAGGGTTAGGGTTAGGGTTAGGGTTAGGGTTAGGGTTAGGGTTAGGGTTACGGCTAGGCTTAGGGCTAGGCTTAGCACCCACTGTAACCCTAGCTTATGTCCTGAGACAACCCTAGTTCAAACCTTCGCGAAGGTGTCGGACGCCAGCACACGGCCGATCAAGAGGGTGTACGATGCCTGCCTTCGTTACCTGACATTTTATCGTATCATGGAGAGACCTGCTGTAATATTCTTACGTGCGGCTTCCCGATGACAAAAAAAAATTGTTAAGACATACTTTTTGACTGGGGTATAGTTGGCCGGCCTTCGATGGTCGAGACGCTTACGTTCGGCTTCCCGATGAAAAAATTCCCAAGGGTCAACATTTTTTACCGACGATAAAGGTGGCCGAGAGACCCGCGGTAGTCCGCCCGCGTCTAACGTGCGACACCTCGATGAAAATTTCACCCACGTAAAATTTTTTTACCGAGGGTATAGTTTGCCGGCCTCGATGGTCGAGAGACCCGCGGTAGCCCGTCCGCGTCTAACGTGCGACACCTCGATGAAAATTTCACCCTCGTAAAATTTTTTTACCGAGGGTATAGTTTGCCGGCCTCGATGGTCGAGAGACCCGCGGTAGCCCGTCCGCGTCTAACGTGCGACACCTCGATGAAAATTTCACCCTCGTAAAAATTTTTTACCGAGGGTATAGTTTGCCGGCCTCGATGGTCGAGAGACCCGCGGTAGCCCGTCCGCGTCTAACGTGCGACACCTCGATGAAAATTTCACCCTCGTAAAAATATTTTACCGAGGGTATAGTTTGCCGGCCTCGATGGTCGAGAGACCCGCGGTAGCCCGTCCGCGTCTAACGTGCGACACCTCGATGAAAATTTCACCCTCGTAAAAAATTTTTACCGAGGGTATAGTTTGCCGGCCTCGATGGTCGAGAGACCCGCGGTAGCCCGTCCGCGTCTAACGTGCGACACCTCGATGAAAATTTCACCCTCGTAAAAAAATTTTACCGAGGGTATAGTTTGCCGGCCTCGATGGTCGAGAGACCCGCGGTAGCCCGTCCGCGTCTAACGTGCGACACCTCGATGAAAATTTCACCCTCGTAAATTTTTTTTACCGAGGGTATAGTTTGCCGGCCTCGATGGTCGAGAGACCCGCGGTAGCCCGTCCGCGTCTAACGTGCGACACCTCGATGAAAATTTCACCCTCGTAAATTTTTTTTACCGAGGGTATAGTTTGCCGGCCTCGATGGTCGAGAGACCCGCGGTAGCCCGTCCGCGTCTAACGTGCGACACCTCGATGAAAATTTCACCCTCGTAAAAAATTTTTACCGAGGGTATAGTTTGCCGGCCTCGATGGTCGAGAGACCCGCGGTAGCCCGTCCGCGTCTAACGTGCGACACCTCGATGAAAATTTCACCCTCGTAAAAAAATTTTACCGAGGGTATAGTTTGCCGGCCTCGATGGTCGAGAGACCCGCGGTAGCCCGTCCGCGTCTAACGTGCGACACCTCGATGAAAATTTCACCCTCGTAAATTTTTTTTACCGAGGGTATAGTTTGCCGGCCTCGATGGTCGAGAGACCCGCGGTAGCCCGTCCGCGTCTAACGTGCGACACCTCGATGAAAATTTCACCCTCGTAAAATTTTTTTACCGAGGGTATAGTTTGCCGGCCTCGATGGTCGAGAGACCCGCGGTAGCCCGTCCGCGTCTAACGTGCGACACCTCGATGAAAATTTCACCCTCGTAAAAAAATTTTACCGAGGGTATAGTTTGCCGGCCTCGATGGTCGAGAGACCCGCGGTAGCCCGTCCGCGTCTAACGTGCGACACCTCGATGAAAATTTCACCCTCGTAAATTTTTTTTACCGAGGGTATAGTTTGCCGGCCTCGATGGTCGAGAGACCCGCGGTAGCCCGTCCGCGTCTAACGTGCGACACCTCGATGAAAATTTCACCCTCGTAAAAAATTTTTACCGAGGGTATAGTTTGCCGGCCTCGATGGTCGAGAGACCCGCGGTAGCCCGTCCGCGTCTAACGTGCGACACCTCGATGAAAATTTCACCCTCGTAAAAAAATTTTACCGAGGGTATAGTTTGCCGGCCTCGATGGTCGAGAGACCCGCGGTAGCCCGTCCGCGTCTAACGTGCGACACCTCGATGAAAATTTCACCCTCGTAAAATTTTTTTACCGAGGGTATAGTTTGCCGGCCTCGATGGTCGAGAGACCCGCGGTAGCCCGTCCGCGTCTAACGTGCGACACCTCGATGAAAATTTCACCCTCGTAAAATTTTTTTACCGAGGGTATAGTTTGCCGGCCTCGATGGTCGAGAGACCCGCGGTAGCCCGTCCGCGTCTAACGTGCGACACCTCGATGAAAATTTCACCCTCGTAAAATTTTTTTACCGAGGGTATAGTTTGCCGGCCTCGATGGTCGAGAGACCCGCGGTAGCCCGTCCGCGTCTAACGTGCGACACCTCGATGAAAATTTCACCCTCGTAAATTTTTTTTACCGAGGGTATAGTTTGCCGGCCTCGATGGTCGAGAGACCCGCGGTAGCCCGTCCGCGTCTAACGTGCGACACCTCGATGAAAATTTCACCCTCGTAAAAATATTTTACCGAGGGTATAGTTTGCCGGCCTCGATGGTCGAGAGAC
>NW_027468217.1:12500-15000 GCF_965363235.1 Mytilus galloprovincialis | reverse complement strand
GACGGCTGGGAAGGTACGCGGTCGGCCTGCTAGCGGGCTACCACGGGGAAAGGTACGTGGACGGCCTGCTAGCGGGCTACCGCGGGTCTCGACGGCTGGGAAGGTACGCGGTCGGCCTGCTAGC
The DNA here is from genome assembly GCF_965363235.1 of Mytilus galloprovincialis. Classification (NCBI taxonomy): domain Eukaryota; kingdom Metazoa; phylum Mollusca; class Bivalvia; order Mytilida; family Mytilidae; genus Mytilus; species Mytilus galloprovincialis. The sequence continues at coordinate 14,876 of NW_027468217.1, read as the reverse complement.
GGGCTACCACGGGGAAAGGTACGTGGACGGCCTGCTAGCGGACTACCGCGGGTCTCGACGGCGGGGAAGGTACGCGGTCGGCCTGCTAGCGGGCCACCACGGGGAAAGGCACGTGGACGGCCTGCTAGCGGGCTACCGCGGGTCTCGACGGCGGGGAAGGTACGCGGTCGGCCTGCTAGCGGGCTACCACGGGGAAAGGTACGTGGACGGCCTGCTAGCGGGCTACCGCGGGTCTCGACGGCGGGGAAGGTACGCGGTCGGCCTGCTAGCGGGCTACCACGGGGAAAGGTACGTGGACGGCCTGCTAGCGGGCTACCGCGGGTCTCGACGGCGGGGAAGGTACGCGGTCGGCCTGCCAGCGGGCCACCACGGGGAAAGGCACGTGGACGGCCTGCTAGCGGGCTACCGCGGGTCTCGACGGCTGGGAAGGTACGCGGTCGGCCTGCTAGCGGGCTACCACGGGTAAAGGTACGTGGACGGCCTGCTAGCGGGCTACCGCGGGTCTCGACGGCTGGGAAGGTACGCGGTCGGCCTGCTAGCGGGCTACCACGGGTAAAGGTACGTGGACGGGCCTGCTAGCGGCCTACCACGGGTAACAGTAAGCGGACGGCCTGCTAGCGGGCTACCGCGGGTCTCGACGGCTGGGAAGGTACGCGGTCGGCCTGCTAGCGGGCTACCACGGGTAAAGGTACGTGGTCGGCCTGCTAGCGGGCTACCGCGGGTAAAGGTACTCGGACGGCCTGCTAGCGGGCTACCACGGGTAAAAGGTACGTGGTCGACCTGCTAGCGGGCTGCCGCGGGTGAAGGTACGCGGACGGCCTGCTTTGCGCGCTACCACGGCTGTCGACGGCGGGGGAAGGTACGTGGTCGACCTGCTAGCTAGCGGGCTACCACGGGTAAAAGGTACGTGGTCGGCCTGCTAGCGGGCTACCACGGGGAAAGGTACGTGGCTGGCCGGCCTGCTAGCGGGCTACCACGGGGAAAGGTACGTGGCAGGCCGACCACGTACCTTTACCCGCGGTCGAGACCCGCGGTAGCCCGCTAGCAGGCCTACCACGTACCTCTCCCCGCGGTACCCCGCTAGCAGGCCGACCACGTTACCTTCACCCACTCTTTCAAACCTTTTTTTATAAGGGCCACCGTGCCGTTATAAGCTCCAGAGACAAGCCGTACAGCTTGTCTCTGGGACCTTATATGGTCCGCGTTGGAGCATATATGGTCCGGGCTGGACCATATATGAACCAAACCTCTCTCTGACGCGACTTGGTGGACCATCGAAGGTCCAACGGATCTCTCTCTGTGGACCATATAAGGTGCACGGTGGGCCTTAAATGGTCCAGCGGGACTCTAGCGGGTCTCGATAACTACTAGGGTTAGGGTTAGGGTTAGGGTTAGGGTTAGGGTTAGGGTTAGGGTTAGGGTTAGGGTTAGGGTTAGGGTTAGGGTAACGGTTAGGGTTAGGGTTAGGGTTAGGGTTAGGGTTAGGGTTAGGGTTAGGGTTAGGGTTAGGGTTAGGGTTAGGGTTAGGGTTAGGGTTAGGGTTAGGGTTAGGGTTAGGGTTAGGGTTAGGGCTAGGGCTAGGGCTAGGGCTAGGGCTAGGGTTAGGGTTAGGGTTAGGGTTAGGGTTAGGGTTAGGGTTAGGGTTAGGGTTAGGGTTAGGGTTAGGGTTAGGGTTAGGGTTAGGGTTAGGGTTAGGGTTACGGCTAGGCTTAGGGCTAGGCTTAGCACCCACTGTAACCCTAGCTTATGTCCTGAGACAACCCTAGTTCAAACCTTCGCGAAGGTGTCGGACGCCAGCACACGGCCGATCAAGAGGGTGTACGATGCCTGCCTTCGTTACCTGACATTTTATCGTATCATGGAGAGACCTGCTGTAATATTCTTACGTGCGGCTTCCCGATGACAAAAAAAAATTGTTAAGACATACTTTTTGACTGGGGTATAGTTGGCCGGCCTTCGATGGTCGAGACGCTTACGTTCGGCTTCCCGATGAAAAAATTCCCAAGGGTCAACATTTTTTACCGACGATAAAGGTGGCCGAGAGACCCGCGGTAGTCCGCCCGCGTCTAACGTGCGACACCTCGATGAAAATTTCACCCACGTAAAATTTTTTTACCGAGGGTATAGTTTGCCGGCCTCGATGGTCGAGAGACCCGCGGTAGCCCGTCCGCGTCTAACGTGCGACACCTCGATGAAAATTTCACCCTCGTAAAATTTTTTTACCGAGGGTATAGTTTGCCGGCCTCGATGGTCGAGAGACCCGCGGTAGCCCGTCCGCGTCTAACGTGCGACACCTCGATGAAAATTTCACCCTCGTAAAAATTTTTTACCGAGGGTATAGTTTGCCGGCCTCGATGGTCGAGAGACCCGCGGTAG